>NC_133617.1:347864066-348054066 GCF_048593235.1 Sminthopsis crassicaudata | reverse complement strand
TCTTCCTTATCTATATCTGGCTACTGGACCTATATAGCTCTGGAGAGGAAAGTGAGGCAGGTGACTTTGCACAGACCTTTCACTTAAATCCAATTCACTTGTTTGTAATGATATCACCTCCCTAATGCCATGATCTTCAAGAACAAAGGACAAACAACATATAACCTTATCATTCACTACTTTTTCCAGATATGTTTCTACCCATTTAACTTAGTTTCTAATTTTGTGATGTCAAGTCTGTAGCTTATTATACTCTTTTAATCCATACTATGTCTTCATTCTGACTCTAGCTCAGACTATTCTGGTGAATAACTGACAGAACATAGAACTTAAAAATAGCTAATATTTATATGTCCTTATTATATGTCAGGCACTGTACTAAGCAATTTTCAATTATTATTTCATTTGATCCTCACAACAACCCTGAGAAGTAGGTACTATTGTTTCCCCCATTTTATAGATAAGAAAACTGAGGCAAACAGGATCTCCCATGGTCACATAGCTAGGAAGTATCTGAGACTGAATTTGAATTCATGCCTTTCTGATTAGGCCCACTACTCAATCCACTGTACCACCTGCTTGTCCCCTCCCCACTCCACTCGACCCCTACCACACATACCCAAATTTAAAGTTAGAGCAGAGTTTAAAGATTATCTAGTCCAACCTCTTCATTTTGTATCTGAGTCAATTGATTCATAGAAATATGAAGTAACTTTACAAGGTCTCATAGTAAATACATAGCAGAGCCAAGATTAAAACTCAGGTCCCTTAATTATAGATCTAACACTCTTTCTACTGCCATACCAACTTAGAAACAGTTGTTTATTTGCATTTTAAATGTTAAACTTGCTTTCAGTTATTTTGTATTTCTAATCTCCTAGAGATTATCTTTCTCTTCAAGACTGTTGCTTGATAACTTGGTAGCTAAATTCATGGCAACTTCATGCACAGGCTTCTTTTTCATTTCATACCAAATAAATGTCATATACAAGCAGTACTAGATTAACCATTAGGGATCTAAAAAAAGGCAAACATTGTCCCAGAGCTGGAGGAGTACACATTGTAATGGTCCAGGGGACATTATTGAAAGAGTGAACTACTTGTCAGAAAACTTAAGTTTCAGCTCCACTTCTGCTGCTTCATCTCTGTTCCCTTTGATTTTCTCATCTACAAAATTAAGGATCTATGCTACTCTTACTACTTGCCTCATAGAAACATAAGATGTGTTTTGGAAACCAAGTTACTATAGGAATGGGAGATATGATTATCTCATTTGATCTTTCATGCCACCCTGTAAGGTATTAGGTAAACAATATTATCTTCATTTTGAAGGTGAGAAAGTTGGAACTGTGAGCATGAGATGCAATGGGGCACATCTAGTCAGTCTCCTAGTAAGAGGGTCTGGCTTTTTAACTCTAGTTAAATGTTCTTTGCCCCATATAAGGATGTCATTGATGCTTGCCCCACATACAAGAGTATACAAGACAGGTGTATGAAAACCATGTTTTTGTACTTACTTACACTATTGCTAAATAGTCTTAGGGTTTAGGCTGAAGAACTTCCCAGGTTGTGGATATGACATTTTGTCATTTTCCACACTTCCTTGCTTCCCTGATGAACACAAGGTTGGTTATAATAGTGTCATGTTTTTCCTGTATGCTGGGCAACTTCATCAGTCTCCTTTGTGCATCACACCAAGAAGACTTCACTTCATTTGCACTGACCTTTCACCTATGGAGTGGTGTGTAAGGACAGAATTTATGATTTGAATAGTTGACACACGTGCTCACATAGTTGATTTATATCTCACTTTTTTGATTTATGAAATATGAGACTGATTTAGAAGCCATGCCATTTTGCGTGTTATAGCATTGATTTAAAAGTCATTCAACTGATTTATAGTTTGTGTCAGTGAATTATAAATCACATCTTTAATTTATAGATCACTCAACTGGTTTCTCTGCCTGCAGTTTTTTTTTTTCAGTAGGTCTATGGTTGGGTCTTTTTCCCACTCCATTTTTGTGCAAAATAAAAAAACAATTTAAGTTGACTGTATTACTATTCCAAATCACAGAGTGCTCCTAAGTCTCTGTCTACACCAGAGACATGCCAATAATATTGTATTTTCATTCATTCATTTATGACCTCATAAATTGCTTTAATCTCCTGATTTTTTCCCTCCCCTTGAGTTTCTGCCATTGAATTTTAAATGAAGTCCCTGAAATGATTGTCCAAGTATCTTTGCAGGAGGATGTCTTAATTTTCCAGAGGTAATCCTTTTTATCTTCTGCCAGCAGAGAAAGGAAACTGGAACCTGAGTATAAGAAATCCCTAACTTATAAATGTTACAAAAATGTGTTTATAAGAGGTATTCAGAACTTAAAGCACATTTCACCATGAAACATGAATGTAGCTGACCCTGAAGTCCTTGGGCCAATCCCTCAAAACCTATTACATAAAGAATCTGAAAGAGAGCATTAATCTTACTAGAGAATGTTACCACCATAAGTAACATTGTTTCAGGGTGTTAATGCCAGAAATATGTTTCCCTCTGATATTAGAGAATTAGAGATTCTTCTTCCCACCTTCTTCTCACCCAAACTGCAATAACATTCCAGACTCTTTTGGCTCCAAGCCACTGTTAACTCCTCTAGCCTTGAACAGGGAATCCAAGATGGTAGTGGCTAGGCTGGAGAGGGAGTCTGGGAATGGGGTCCAGGTACACCTTCACAAACCTTCACATCCTTGGGTGGAAGTAGAAAGTCTAAATTAAAAGACAAATTGAGACTTAGAAAAATGTTAACAAGATGAGATGAAACAGCAGTTATATGTGTAAGGGGAAGGGAGGAGACTAGATTAAGGAATAGTTCATGTATTTATTTTTTTTTTCACTTTTCAGTCCTTGAACTGCATAATCTGTTATTGCATTGGGATGAAAAATAGGAACAAAATTTCACAGGAGGAGGGGATCTAAGTAGCTCTTGGCTGTGGTGGTGGCTATCCGGCAAGAGTAGTTACAGTCTCCAGTTTCAGATAGCTATTCATTTATAATGTAGCTTTCTATTTTGAAATGAAACCTAAAAATCATTAAAGATTCTTTCTATAGAAACCATCCATCACTTTTCCTAAGATAAACCTTAAACATTAGAAGGAAGATAAATGTCCTATGAATCTATTGATGCTAAATATATGTTGATAAAGAAAGTGATGATCCTAGAGGAAAGTAATATATTGTTCTAGAGCACTTCCTTAGCTAGACTTCCTCTATCCTGTGTTTAGTTCTGGACACCATATTTTAGGAAGGATGTAGATAATAAATGGAATGGATTTTGACTCTGATGGTTAGAAAAGTTACAGGGATAAAGAACCACATGTCTAAGGATTTAATGAAAGGATTGGAGTATATGGTCTGGATTTGTGGACTAAACCAGGCTTCAGGTATTTGAAGGAATCACGGATTCATAGCTCTAAAGGGATCTCACAGGCTAACTGGTATAACCACTCACTTTACAAATGAGGAAAATGAAGTTCAGGAAGGGTGTGGCTTATCCAAGATCACACAGCTAGCTGGAAGCAGAATTTAAATTTAAGTTCTCAGACTCTTGTGCCAGTGCTCTTATGGAAGAAGAATTAGACTTATTTTGCTTCATTCCAGAGGGCAGATGTAATAGCAATCAGAGAAAGATAAAAAAAAAAAAAAGAGGCAGTTTTAGGTTTGATGTAATAAAAAATTACTAAAAATGAAATTTGTTCTCAAGTGGAATAAGCTAGTTCTGGAGATAATAGAATTTCTATCACAGGAAGTTTCAAACGTTACTCTCCATCTGCAGCTCTGCTTAGTTTGAACTCTATGGAACATAATACCCTTCCTGGGATTAGCTGAGCACTTGAAATCTCATCATTATGATTTATTTTTCTCTGCCCCATTTTACTCTAATGTGACAGGATTATGTTTAGTTCTAGGTTCCACATTTTGAGGGGAAATGTTGATATTTAAAACCATATTAAGATGAAGATGAGCAAGATTGTGAGGAGACTGAAAACTGTGACATAAAAGATTGCTTTAAGGCATTATTATTATTTTTTTTTAACTTGGAATAGACTTGAGTGTGAAGATCAGGGTAGGAGAGAGGAAGAGGACATAACTTCATATTTACAGTATTGTGTATAAAAATAGATTTATTCTGTTTAGTTTTCTAGAGCTGAATTAATGGGAATTAGAAGGAGGCAGAGCTTAGAATGAAAAAAAAATGAAACAAAAACTTACTAACAATTAGAGTTAATGTATTGCCTTGAGAGGAAATTATTTTCTTGCCAATGAGATTCCCAATCAATTGTTGGGGGATACTATAAGAAAATATGCATGTTTTAGGTAAGATATTGGATGAAATACAGAGATAGTTCTATTCATATGTGGAATTAGTTTAAAAAGAATTATTTTTTTCAGAAACAAAGTATAGGTCTAAAATGATAAAGAAAATACCTCAAAGTGATATTTATTCAAAGATTTAAAATGACAGATTTAATTTAAGTCAGAGGCTTTCGGATTCTAGTTGGTAACACTGAAAGAGACTCTCCTTCTCCATGCCTATCACCCATACGTCAGAAGAAAGAGTGGCAGAATTTGCATGAATCTGAGAAAGGGGAGGACATCATCAATGACAGACTGACACTAAACTATTCAGTCAATAGTACTGGTCAGAAATTTGGGAGGTGATGGGAAACTTCTCTTCCCATCAGAGAGTGTTGATGTTCAAGTGTGTGTCCAGGTAGTGAATTCATCACATTGTGATGTGCGAGTGTGAGGATGTAAACTATCCTTGGCTTCCTAGGAAATATAAATAGGATTGTTTAAGAAAAAAGGTCAAAAGCAAGGTCAGACTATGGGGATTATTTTTACTATCTCCCTGGTCTATCAACTACAGGCCAGACTACTTATGATTATTTGTTTCCTTTTTTCAAGCTGTGGAGCTCATCAAAACTCCAAGGTTCTAGTTTTATCCCTGCCAGAAACAACTTTTATGGTGTTGAATAAATCACTGTAATTTCTCTGGGCCTCAGTTTCCTCACAAGTGAAATGAGAAAAAGGAAATAGATGATAACTAAGATGGCTTTTAGTTAAATGATGAATAATTACTGAATCCTTACAGATAGGTAACTGGAAGACTACCAATTTACAGGCCAATGTGAAAGAAGGAAATTTAAGAGTACTGGAGGGAGGGCAGGTACAAACTATATTAATTACTCAATGAATTAAAATTTTGGAATACTTTTTTCCCCCAAATCCATCTGAATTCTATCTACCTGCTTGCAAATATGCTCGTGTTAATAGAAAATATAGCTGTACCCATCTGGTTGGTGGTGATATGATTTATTTTGGGTTTTCAAGGCACATAGCAACAGCTAGCCTTTTGAGAGGCAATTCCCTGAAGTTATTACAAAAAAGTTATTACACCAAAGAGATCCAGTAATCCTTCACCACTAGCTCAGTGTTTTGGGTATTAATTTTAACATCTGATTCCCTTACTTTCCCCTACCTTCAGGAGGGAAGAAGGGGGAATTTTTGTTAGGCATGATAGTTAGGAATTATAGAAACACTGATGGCAATATACAGCTTCTCTTTCTCCTTCAAAATCTCTAGTCCTGTCTCTTCTAGTACAGCAAAATAAGAAGTCTGATGTTTAAAATGAAGAAAAGAGAAAGAAGTCATAAGTTTTGGAAATTTTCAGTTGAACTGATATAATTGCTTTGTATTGATGGGCATCTGTGAGGTTGCTTGATGAAGATAGAAAACTCTTTAGAATCAGAATAGACCTAGACCAAATAATTTAACCTTTCAGTGTCTGTAAGCCATTCTTCTTCTTTTTAATAGTATTTTATTTTTCCAAATACTTGCAAAGATACTCTTCAACATTCACCTTTGCAAAACATTGTGTTCTTTTTTCTTCTCCCTCCTCCTTAAGACAGCAAATAATCCAAAAGGTTAAATATGTATAATTCTTCAAACATATTTCCATATTTGTCTTTCTTCACAAGAAAAATCAAGAAAAATGAAATCAAAAGAAAAAAAACCAAGAAAGAAAAAAGCACACAAACAACAGAAAAGATGAAAATACTATGCTTTGATCCAAATTCAGTCTCTATAGTTATTTCTTTAGATGCAGATGGCACTTTCTATCACAAGTCTTTTGGAATTGATAGGTCATTCTTTAAGACAATAAAGTGTATAATAGGTCTGGTGAGCTACATGGGCAGAGGAAGTTTTCTAAATGGGAATTCCCTACATCACCAATCTTGGGTCTGGTTCAAGAGAAAAAGAACTGAGAGGCTATTGTGTAATTGTGTTTTCATCTTTATGACTTTCGTTGGTGTGGTAAGATTCGGTACAGTATTTTAAACAAAGAAAAACACATGAATGGCATTTATATATAAGAAACTCATAGTTAGAATGCTGTTTTGTTTTGACAGGAGCAAGCCTTTACCTGAATCACTGGAAGAAATATTCTCTTTTTGGAAACCATACATCTATCAAATGAGCAGTGGTCAGAATTTTATAGTCATATATTTTATCTAGTCATAAAATGATTAATTGAAATTTACATGGTGCATTTAAAGTTTGCAAAGACTTTATATACATTCGATCTTCACAACACCATTATATGATATCACAGCTGTCATTGGTCCAATAAATAGGTGCTCAATTGTGAACTGATACAACTATTCTGAAGAGCAATTTGGAACTATGCCCAAAGGGCTATCAAACTGTGCATAACATTTGATCCAGCAGTGTCTCTATTGGTCCTATATCCCAAAGAGATCATAAAAAAGGGAAAAGGACCCACATGTGCAAAAATGTTTGTAGCACTTTTTGTAGTGGCAAGGATCTGGAAACTGACTTCCTTGTTGGAACTCCAGTTAGAGAATGACTCAATAAGTTATGGTATATGAATGTTATGGAATATTATTGTTCTCTAAGAAATGATCAGCAGGATGATTTCACAAAGACCTAGAGAGACTTCCAGGAATTGAGCAGACTTACAATAGAGCATTATGATTGTGATGATCAACTGTGATGGACTTGGCTCTTTCCATCAGTGAGGTGATTTAGGCCAATTCTAATA
Source organism: Sminthopsis crassicaudata (assembly GCF_048593235.1). Taxonomy (NCBI): domain Eukaryota; kingdom Metazoa; phylum Chordata; class Mammalia; order Dasyuromorphia; family Dasyuridae; genus Sminthopsis; species Sminthopsis crassicaudata. The sequence goes on along the minus strand of NC_133617.1, from coordinate 348,046,945 downwards.
GACTTGTGATGGAGAGAACCATCTGCATCCATAAAGAGGACTGTGGAGATTGAATGTGGATCACAACATAGTATTTTCACCATTTTTGTTGTTGTGTGCTTCCTTTTTTCTTTTATCATTTTTTCCCTTTTTGAGCTTATTTTTCTTGTTCAGCATGATAAATATGGAAATATGTTTAGAAGACTTACACATGTTTAATCTATATTGGATTTCTTGTTATGTAGGAGAAAAGTGTGGGGGGAAGGGAGTGAGAAAAATTTGCAAAGGTGAATGCTGAAAACTATGCATGTGTTTTGAAAATTAAAAACTAGTACTTAATTAAAAATAGCTGTTCAATTAATATATTTAATAATACATTCTTAAGAATTTGATATTCTGGTTTGCTAGAATCAAATCACCATTCCAATAAACACTAATTATCCTTTTTTTCTTCTAAGTACCTTGGATTTCTTTGGGAAGATTATTAGAAGTCATGGCACTTGGTTTCTGGTATTGGCTCTACTTGAACTTTGACTTTGAACATTATTATTTATCCTCTTCCTCCTATAGTCCCTATGGAATCAATATATGCACAAACTTTTATGTAGATGTGCATATTGTTAATGGAACAATAAATGTGATTAAATGCATACTATGTATTACATGCTAAACAGTGTGCTAAGTTCTGAGGGTGCAAATATATTTATCTTTTTTTTTTAGAAAGAGCAAGGCAGTTTTGCTCTCATGAAGTTTATATGATAATAACGAAAGGCAATACATGTAGGGAAATGATGCCTAAGGAGAAATGTTTGGGACAGAAGAACTAAAGACAGGATAAATGGAGTCATAGAGCACTTAATTGATATTATTTTTCCTGAATGGTGGAATGGTGTTGATTTCTTTTCCCAGAAAAGAAGAGACAGACAGACACACAGACAGATACAGAGAGTCAGAGACAGAGAGACAGACAGAGACTAAGACAGAGAGATTACATACAGAAAGACAGAGATAGAAAAACAGAAAGAGAGGGAAATTAAGAGAGAGAGACAGAACGTTGAGTAGCATGAAATGAAGATGAGGCTGTTGCTTCCTTATTTCCACGTAAGTTATGAGAGAAGGATATTGTCTCTCAGAGGAAGTTATGATTATCTCACCAAATCTAATCTGATAAGTACAAAAACCACTCCACTGCTATTAGGAACAACATCCAGAATGCCTTAAAGAATCTTTTTGGGGAAAAATAGGGGACTGCAAACCAAGAGACACACAATCTTCCTTGGAATCCCAGGTTTAGGACACTGATAGCTATGAATTTCAGGACAGAAACCTGTCCATTGCAATACAGGGATATACTTCTACTTCAACCTATCCCTAAATTTTCTACCATTCCTTTTCCTACTCAATTTCTTTTATACTTTTACATTTTTCTTTTTCAGATAACTTGTATTCTCTTGAGAAACTTTATTAGGAAAAAAAAGTCAGATTTACATTTCTACTTTCCCAATCTTCCAACATTTGTGGTAGAAGCAAGAACTGTGTCAATCCCACCTTCTCTTCTCATCCATCCTTTTTGAAAGTGTTCCTTTTCAATTTGGATAATGGGAGCGACCTTACCTGCATTGTTATTTGGAAGGTTTTTTTTTCCCCTTTCAAGCAGCTAAGGTCAAATGTTAAATGGGCAATAAAACTACTTCATTCCCTCAAAGGCCCCAATATTCACCTTTATCCAAGGAACACTGTTTATTAATGTAGTCAGAATATACTGAGTAATGGTTTGTGCTTGGCATGTCTAATAAAGACACAATGATGTATTGCATCTGAGATGTATTTATAACCCACTCTTTGATGCATGACCCATTTCATTAAACCCTTAATTACAATGTAATCCTGCTATGCATTATGTTGGCACTGCTGAGCTTTCCTGTTTTCCTATAATAGGATATTTGGTTCCCTTATATTGTCAATCTCCCTCCTTTTCTCTCCAGCCCCCTCAGTCCAGGTTGGCACATTCACCACAGGAAGCAGTCTGTTTTCTAATTTCCATATCCTGTCATGGGGGTGGGATTCATTTTTGATGAATTGCTACCTCAGTACTTGCACTGCTACAATGTATAGAATGTGAACTGAGGTTTGAACCTGTGGGCAAGGTAATTATTAAAAAAAAAACTTGAAAAATTAAAAAAAATGAAAGATACACACCTGCATAAATGGAATCAATATATGAACAAACTTTTATGTAGACACTTGTAAACTGTTGATGGAAACAATAAATGAAAGAGCACTGGTTAAGTGTTACTTTAAAATTTAGAATCTTATGGTAGGAGCAAAATTTATTTCAGGAGAATTGAAATACTGCCTAAAAGGTGATAAAACCATCATTGAGAATTAATTGGCTTAGGGTACTAAACCCTTGAGGCAGATATGGCACAGTGGATAGAGCACTGGGCTCAGAGGAAGGAAGACCTGAATTCAAATCTGACCTCAGATACTTCCTAGCTATATGATCCAGGACAAACCACTTAACCCTGTTTTGCCTCAGTTTCTTCATCTGTAAACTGAACTGAAGAAGGAAATGACAAATCATTCCAGTATTTTTGCCAAGAAAATTTCAAGTGGGGTCATGAAGAGTCAGATATGATTTAAAAATTACTAAAAAACAAAATAAAAATAAGTCTTGAGCTGTTCTGATAGATTCCTGTTGGTTTAAGTATATTAGCTGTCTGCCCAGGAAAAATTGTGACCTCCTTAAGTTTGCTGTCTTTTCCAGAAGTGTGCCAACATGGCAAACAGAGAGAGAGAAGCATCATGCTCCAAGGAATCAGTGTTGGATTGTTGAATATCCTTTCCAGACAGGCCATTGTTAACTAAGTTTCTTTCCTTCTTTTAAATGTTAGATGAAACCATATATATTACCATATATATTTTGCAGATGAGGAAACTGAGGCTCTTTAAGTTAAAGTGATTTGCCCAGGACCACTCATTGAGAATTAGTAAAATAGAATTAGAACAAATTTCAGGGTACTCTTTCTAGCAGGCTACACTTCTTTAAAAATCAAAATATCAACATAATTCATACTGTATTGAACTTTTTAGATAGACATGTGTAGTTAAATGGAAGTTGGGAAGAGATGTTTGTTAAACAAGAGATTAGTAAATAACTGAGGGCCAATTTCTGCAGTCTTGACTTTTATTACTTCTTAAGGAAAAACAAAGAACTTTTATTTTCTCTCTCTTTTCTCAAAGATGAAGACTCTCCAAGATTTAGGAAGCAGTAAATCCAAAGTGTGGGGAGTAGATAGGGCCTCTTTATGAATAGTGCCATTAATTTCTAACATACATCAGAAGTCAGAAAAGATTTTTAGACTTGCTCTATTTTTTGACTTTAAAATCAAATTGAGATTTGGGTTCTTGTTCATCCTCTTTAGATCAGTTACAAGACAATGAACTGATGAATTAAAGTTTCAAACCATTAAGCATCATTTGTAAGACAAATAGTATAGATTAGAAGTTTTTCTGATCTAATATAGCAGACTATTCATTAGGAGTCCCATCTAGGGCTAGTACAACTAAAATGAATCTGATTTTTCAAAGCTCTTCTCATCTAATTAGAATGGGCTTCAAAGGCCAATTTGAACAATTGTCAACAGAAGGTACTACGTGCCTGATAATGTTGAAGAAAACAGTTGTTTTAAGTTGCTCTGCCTGGCAAGCTACATCAAAAACAACCAATTCAACAATAAATTCTGTCCTTTAATACAACAAAGTGACTGTGTTTCATGATAGGTTTAATGAAAGCCATATTGTGTGTGAGATGCTCCATAGAGAAGCTTGGAGGCAGCTGCTTCATTCCCTGTCAATCAATATTTTTAAACTAAGAGTTTAACCTCCAGATTTTAAGTTGGAGCAATTGGTGGCAATGGGAAAACAAAGGCACTTCTGTCAAGGAACAATTATAATTGGTTCATCTTGGGTTGTTTGAATGCACAAAACAATCAAAAGGGAAATCCCTTTGGATTTCTAAGCTGCCTTTTAGCCAAGCAAAGTATATACCTGGAACAACATTTATGCACAGAGAGCCTAATAAAGTGAACATGGTGCACTGGATAAGTCAGTAGAGCTGAGAGGAGGAAGCCCAAAGTCCTCATGTTCTTTTATATTCTCTTGTTCCCTCTCCTTCATAATAACAAGGTTTGAAGTCGGGGAGTGAGGGTGGCGACAGGGATGATGGTGGTGCTTTTGATGGATTTCATTTCAATTCCCACAATTTCTTGTGTCGTTCTTCCCTTGACTTTCCTTCTTATACTTTTTCCTTCTTCTGTTTTCTTCTCCTTTTTCTCCATCATTCCTCTTTCCTCTCTTATTCACTAAAACTGAAAGGAATTGTTAGGTGTAGTGATAAGGATATTGATAGCCAAAGAGGTCTGATTTCAGGAAGACTGGAAGGCCTTCTTTTCTTTTTCTTAATTGTTTTGTTTCCTGGTTATATGTGTACATTAACTTTTTTAAATACACATTTCTTTATTAATCATGTTGGGAAAGAAAAATCAGAACAAAAGGAAAAAAAACTAGGAGAGAGAAAAAAAATAGAAAAAAGAAGTGAACAAGTGAACATAGCACGTGTTGATTTGCATTCAATCTCCATAGTTCTCTTTCTAGATATAGATAGCATTTTCTATTGGGATTGCCTTGGATCATTGAACCATCAAGGAGAATCAAATCTTTCATAGTTGATCATTGCACAGTCTTGCTGTTACTGTGCACCATATATTCATGATTCTGCTTGTTTTGTTCAGCATCAGTTCATGTAAATCTTTCCAGGCCTTTCTAAAATTGGCTTGTTCATCATTTTTATAGAATAATTACATTCCATTACCTTCATATACTACAACTTATTTAACCATTCCCCAATTGAGGGGCATCTACTCATTTTCCAATTCTTTGCTACCACAAAAAGAGCTGCTACAAACATTTTTGCACATGTGGGCCCATTCCCCTCCATTATGAGTCCCTTGGGATGCAGAGCCAGCATTGGCACTGATGGGCTAAGTGGCATGCATAGTTTTATAGCCCTTTGAACATCATTCCAAATTGTTCTCCAGAATAGTTGGATCATTTCACAACTCTACCAACAAAGCATTAGTGTCCCAGTTTTCCCACATTTCCTCCAACATTTATCAACATTATCTTAGCCAATCTGAGAAATATGTGACATCTCAAAATTGTTTTATTTTGCATTTCTCTAATCAATAGTAATTTAGAGCATTTTTTCATGACTATAGATCTTTTAATTTCATCATCTGAACATTGTTCGCATCATTTGATGGAAGGCTTTCTTGCCAAAATACCTCCATATGGGCATGTTAATTGAACATATTTACTTCATTTCACCTGAGATTCCACAAATAGAAATAATTTGCATGATTAGATAGGCTCCTTTCAAATTCCCTTGGACAGGCTAATTAGAATATAATTATTCACTTTTTGAGAGGCATTCTAAAGTACTTGTTTGAGAATCTTTCTCAAAATGATGAAAACTTGGGTTCAAGTTTCTCTTCTGACATATACTCATCTTTGACTTTGAGCAAGAGAAAACATAATTAAAAAAAAAAAGCAAAAAATCTAATACACAAGGAGATCAACAGAAAGATCTTAAATGTAAAAGAAAAGAAAGAATGAATAAAGTCTCAAAGAGAAAAAAAAACACATTGAATATAACATGCAGCCTACCTTTCAATGCCCACAGGCATTGTCAAGAAAGCTCAGGTCTGGGGAGTAATTGCCTCATGCTTGGTCAGACTTTCCCAGAATTCCTTGGGGACTCTAGGGTCCTGTAGTCACTCTAAGACAGAAAACCTTGAGTTTTGGGTAGTCCTTGACTTTGATGGGAGGCAGCAGCAGGAGATCCTCTAAAAATGATGGATAGTCATTGGAGCATAGCTATGCACTGGTTTGGGTATGTTTTGATGAGCAAATATAAGTCTGGATAATAATTTCCAACTTTCTTATTACTATTTAGGGTACTTTAGTCACTCAGGCTTACATTCAGATCCTCACTCATACTCATTCCATATCTCCAGTATTCTTGACATGCTTTTGTTTCTACTTTTACAGCATTTGCCACACATACCGTTCCCTTCACTCATACAACTGCCAGCTTGACACAGACCCTCATTACCCTACTTCTGGACTATTGCAATAGATTTCTGATTGATCTCCCTGTCTCAAATCCCTCTCCATTCCAGTCCTTCCTCCATTTGAGCTACCAAAGTCATTTTCAGAAAGCACAGATCCCCTTATTTAATAAACTCCAGTGACTCTATTACTTTTATAACCAGAATAAAGTCTTCTGCTTGAAATCTTTCACAACCTTCACAAAGATTTCCAATCTTTTTATACTTTATACTTCTCTCTACATATTCTAAGTCAGCAACACTGTTTCATGATATATTACCTAAAGAAAAAGAGTCTTTCTGAATGATGATTGTTCTTAATTCTTGAAAATTCTTTTAAGAGTTTCCTTTAATTAGGAATGTTTGTAAGAGGGGAAAAACTCTCAAATGGAGTAAATGTGTCCTTACCTAGCAGTGATGACACTTGGGGCCAACCTGTGAAGATAAATGAGACATGATTGGTGGACAAGAATAGAAAGAATATGCAGAGGAGTGCAGAAAGTGCAGAAAGAATATGCAGAATAGCTACAGTGGTCAAGCATAACCAGTCCTGCTTTTCCCTCTCCAGGTTCTGCCTTTGATATGCAAGTAGTGATGTCTTCTCCTGGGGGAAACACAGACCTTGTTCAAGGAATAGTTCAATATATGCTCATGATCTAAAGTGAGAGAGATTATTGATGTGAAGTTGTGGGAAAGGTGAGACTGATGCTAGCCAAGAGCCACCTCCCACTAGCTTATGTGACACACTTATTGTTCACTTTTGTGAACATCAGATGCTCTGATGTGATCATACACTGACTCTAGGTGACTTTATCATAAATAAACTTCCCTTTGTTCAACTGAGAGCAACTAAGAACTGAGCCTTGGGTTTTCATCTCTCTGCTGCTTGAAGAGGTGAAGCATGAACTGAATGAAGGTTGTGATATGAGATGCACCAGTGAATGTTGTAATATTATTATGCCTCTAATTTATTTTATGGATCTGACTAAATGCTTCTAAAGTAATGACTTTGGTAAGAGGAGTCAATGAGGCAGCTTGACGAAATGGAAAGGGAGTTTCTGAAATAAATTGAGGTTAAAATTGACTTATTTGATTGCTGTACATAGATGTACCCGACATAGCCCATCCTACTAATCAGAACTAACAAGTAATGGACAAACAGTTTCAATGGGGATCCTAACTGGTGGTGGAAATTTTTTTTTTTTTTATAAAGAGCATTATTAAGAAAAGAATAATCCATATAGTTAACAGTTGGAGAAGTTTTCAGATAAAAAACTTAGAGATGACATCAATCATATAGTGTTTGGGCCAGATTAAATTAATTGTTGATCAAAAGAATTACAACCTCTAAATTCACAAAACAAATTTTTGAGCCAGACAAAGTTTGAGTTTTGAACTTTTGTTCAAATGGTGGTTAGAGCACCAGCCCTGAAATCAGGAGGAACTGAGTTCAAATTTGACCTCAGGCACAACACTTCCTAGCTGTGTGACCCTGAAAATGTCACTTAACCCCAATTGCCTCAGCAAAAAAAAAAAAAAAAAAAAAAAAGTTTTGAACTTTTGAAAAGAGTATCATCATTCTCTATGTAGTTTAAACATGCAATAAATAATTTGATACTCAATTTTAAATGCAAAATAAAAGTTACACAGATTTTTATTTTTTTAGTAGCAAGATAATATTTCAATGAGAAATTTCTTAAGATGCTGAAAAATAAATTATAGTGTTTGAGGCAGAACTTATAGGCCATTCCAATGGACTTGCTTATTTAATAAAAAAAAAAAAAAACAAATGAAATCTTTATTAAAAACTCAGATACATTTGTAAGGAGCTCAGTTCCCTATATGGCCAATCAAAATAAGGTGCTCAACTAGATATTTGCTTCTTGTTTTAAATCTGCATTCTCAAATTATAAGACTTTCAGCATTTTTCTTCAGTTTCACCTAGCATGGTAGATAACATTTTACCTAAATTCTGTAGAGGAAGAAAGCCAAGAAGTATTTGACATAAGTATTTTTGCTTTAGGAAAAAAGTTAGGGGTAATTAATCTGTAATTGCAGTAACAGAAAGAAGGTCATGGGAAAGTTAACAAAGAAATTCTGCCAGCCTTGTGTTTGATTCTGAGTTTTCAGAAGGCTCCCACTTTTAGCCACTTAGGCTAAAGAGTTTTTTCTTATCACTGATGGAAGTTTGTGGCTGTGTAATTAACTGCACAAGGATTCAGAAATTGTTTCTTAAGTGCAATAGAAGCATACCAAGTACAACATGAAAAAATTAATTAAAAGTTGCATATAAAGTTCATTAAAATAAGGTTTTGTTCTGTCTTATAAAAACATTTTCATTTTAAAAAATCTTATTATTCTACATTCATAATGTATTTGCATTCATTTGGCATACTCTGTCTTCAACATTTCATCTCCTGAATCAGTACCTTTGAACTGCAATATAATCTCTCCTCCCATTTCCCTTACAGGAGTAACTTCCATCAAAGCTCATCTCAAATGCTACTTCCTAAGGAAGCTCCTTCTCATCGCTCTGGTGGCAAATGTCCTCCCACCCCATTCAGGAAACTTGTTTGCATATACTTGTATATATTTTGTCTTTGCTTATCTGTGTGCATGTTCTTCCATGCCTCACTACTCTTGTTCCTTGAGGGGAGGATTTGCTTTGTTATTATCTTTTTAACCATAGCATGTAGCACATAGATTTAATGTAACAGTTGGATTTAATGAACTCTCTCTAAGGTTCATAGATATGTTCAAGAGAGCATTTTGTAATTTCTACCACTAATGTTGATCTTCTTTTCGCTTTCACCATCTCACCATATATCACCACTTAACAGTATTATCATGATGAGGTAAAAAGAAAATTATAGAAGACCTGAGTTTGAATCCTATTCTGCCATTTAACCATCTGCTAAATAACTTGGGCAGTTATTTAACTATCTAAGTTTCAGTTGTCAAAAGTGTAAAATGTGTACAATAGGTTCATGCTACTAACTCATTTGGTAAGAACCAAATGATAGAGCCAATGTAGGTATAATGGGCATAGCTCAGCAGTCAGGCCATTTTCCTACTACTAATTCCAAAATAAAATGTGAATTTCCTGGACAAAGTAGGATTTTCCTTGTCTTGCATTCTCATTTCCCTACCATTTGATTAACAGACTTGAGGAATAATGAATTGACACCAAACTGTTGATACAATTCATCTCCTTGAGCTTGCTCTTGGATTTGGCTATTGAATAGAAAGGGGCAACTCATAAAGAAGCAGACATAAAAGATATGCTCATATATGGACAAAGAAAGAGAATGGCGTGGACGTAAAAATGCTGACTTACAAATAAACCTGGAAAAATGTATATAGGTACCTTTAGAGGGAACAATTTATACCTGGGACAAGGGAAAAATCGAATGGAGTTATGAGAAGAAAGGTGTGAGGTATAGAGTGAGAAGAATGAAAGGGATTTGGAGTCTTCATGTGAAAACATGGAAGAGAAAACATAAGCACAGCTCTACTCAGCGTTATTGTCCAAAGAAAAGCTTCTTAAACCATGGGATGTCCCCTTATGGGATTGTGTAACTGAATGTAGGAGTCACAAAATTATGTTTATTATCAATAAATATTTGATTTGTTTATGATCCTACATACCAAAGGTCATGTAAAAATTTCTTGGGCACCAAGAGGTTGTAAGTGTAAAAAGTTTAAAAATCCCTAGTCTAGAGAGCTCCAGGCTGCATGCAAGTTTCAAAACCTAAGAATGTTTCTATCCCTTCAGTCAAGGTGGAAGGGAGCATTAATTGACTGAATTGGTGCCTTTAAATCCAGAGGGATAATAACAATAACAATGGTTAGCATATGTGTTGCACTTTTAGGTTTGCAAAGCCCTTTACAAGTATTGTCTCATATGATCTTCAGAACAACTCTGAGAAATAGATACCTGAAGTTCTCTAGACAATGAAGTTTGATATGTGTTCAGAGATCATAAACCACAATTCTGGATACTTCCATAAATCAGTCAAAGATAGGTATGCAGGCTCTCTGACAAAACTAGACAGAAATTTGCCATTATAATGAGTCTTGCCTCCTTTGAAAACTTACTTCTTTATAGATATGATTACAATGTGTCTTGGATTTTTCTGACAATCCCCAGTTTTAAATATTCAGTTCCACACATAAATCTTCAAAGTGTCTCAGAATTTCCAATAATATATGAAATAGTAGCAATGAATCAGATCACTAATTGTCATCATTGTTGTTTGATTGTTTTAGTCATGCCCAACTCTTTGTCATCCCATTTGGGGATGTTCTTGGCAAAGATATTGAGTAGTTTGCAACTTTTTTCTCGAACTCATTTTGTAGATGAAAAAACTGAGGCAAACAGGGTTAAGTGACTTGTTGAAAAGGACCATGACCATCAGAATTGATCATTGCATAATCTTGTTGCTGCTCAATTAACTTCACTTAGCCATTAGTTCATGTAAGTCTCACCAGGCCTTTCTGAAATCTTCCTGCTGATTGTTTCTTATAGAACAATAACATTCAATAAGATTCATGTATCATAACTTATTGAGCTATTTTCCAATTATGGCATCTATTCAGTTTCCAGTTCTTTCACTACAAAAAAAAAGGCTGAAAAATATTTTAACACATAGTTCCTTTTCCCTTTTTATTATCTTTTTGGGATACAGGACCAGTAGAGACACTACTGGATCAAAGGATATGCACAGGTAGCCCTTTGAGTATAATTACAAATTATTATCTTGAATGGCTGGATCAGCTCAGAACTCCATTAATAATGTATTACTGTCTGACATGTTCTTAAGAATGAAAAATTCTAAATTCTTCTAGGGTTCCTATAAGTCTGCTCCCATTTAAGTTTCCTCCACAAGAATGCTCAAATTTTACATATCTTATAAAAGTGTTGCACTTTTCTCTTCCCTCTCCACACCTTATGACACTATACTGGGTGGCTTGCCAAAATCAACATTCCCACGGAGCCACAAGATATAATCGTACCTTCAAAAACAGGGTTATTAGAATGTGAAATTCATTGGGACCTAAGGATGGCACAAATAGGCCAGGACCTTTTAATAATCAAATGGTTCTACAAGAAAGTCAGAATCAAGTACATAAAGATTAAAAACCTACAGCTTGATACTAGACACAGATTAAACAAATTTTCTTCTCTAGGAGCTCTTCAAGATACTACTGCAGCACCTAGGAGTCCTCTACTAGAAAGACCCAAGCTGTCTATCTCTAACCTCTTAACTCTTACTTGTCATGAACTTTGTTATCCTCACGAAGACTAATTCTTAATCATGTACAAAATACATTGTATCTGACCTGATCACTACTTACCCTTGCTAACCAAACCAGATTTTTGATTAGTAGCCTGTTCCTACTACTAAGCTCCTAACAAAATCTCCCAATTGTTCAATTCTTCCTTGTTTGATCCCATGTATCTCCCCAGATTTAGGTTGAAATTTCCCTGTTCACATTGCTAAAAATCTGATTTAGGAGTTTTAATCTTCTTTAGATTTTACTCAACTCTTTATCAAGTTATTCCCTATAACCTTTCTGAGTGAGTGGACACATTTTTCACACTTTTAAGTCTTTTCTAGCCCTTGAGCTTTAGTCAACTCAACCTATTACCTTAAGGTCAATTTCTTTTTTTCCCCTAATGCCATAATAGAAATTCATATCTGGGACATATGTAAGGAGGAAAATTCCTTTGTTTACTTCCAAGTTCTACCACCATTTTTTCCACTAGACAAATGTGTTACTTGTCAGCACTGTGTTTGACATATAGTAGATGCTTAATGAATGTTCACTGACTGACAGATTACATCTTTGGGCCTCATATTTAAAATAAGGGCACAAGACTAAATGATTTAAAGAGTCTTCCAGGAAGATCTAATATTTTATAGTTCCATAGATTGTGTTTGTTTGTTTTTTACTGAAAGGATCCTGAAGGAGGAAAATCCAAATTTCCCCAAAAGGGATTCCTTTTTATGATGTATGCTACTGCTTTATAATTCATTTATGTTATGTCTTACCATGCTTACTGATCCAAATGAGTCAAGTGATAGAACAAATAATTGGACTCATTTGGATCAATAATTCATTTTTAAGTCCTCTCCATTCTTTGGGAGACTACTTAGAAATACTTCTTTCTGGCTCAGAGTTAGAGAAAAGTAAATTTATTCTTAATGTGCTTTCCTCTAAAGCAAATTTAAAAGCAGATGTGTTTAGGTCTGGGGAGTAGGACCAAAAAATTACTCGTTGAGAAAAGGAGGAATAGAAGAAAAAATTCAAGAAAGGAAAGAGTGTCGACAAGCAGAGGTCATTCATCTTTAGGTCTGTCACTCCAGCACTTTTCTTGACTACTAAATTCACTAAAAGAAAGTGACCCTGACAAGTAATCAGATCACTTTACAGGTTGAAAAATAACACAGTTCACTTTCAGTTACTCTATTTGTCAGTTCTGTTAACTCTGTCTTAGCCTATGGAATTCTGGTAGTATACATCTCTATCCTTTGGGTCTCCCTATGCAATTCACATGCCCTGTGTAGAGAGAAGCTAAAAGAAACCTCTTATTGGGCTGTCACATGTGCTCATGTCCAAAAGACTCTACAATCATCTCCCTCATAACCATTATTAACTGGAATGCAGTCTCACTTATACTGTCTTTAATAATTACCTCACTTTTATTCTGTGTACTTCTTATTTGGGACATTTATATTTTATAAAATGAGAATCCTAAGTTGAAACATTTGAGCTGAAAGGGAATTCAAAGAGTACAATACATTTATTTTATAGATTAAGGACCTATTTAAAGTTTCTTAAATAAGTGGTGAAATCAGGACTCACCACTAGCCTCTCTTCTTGACTTTCACTACTAGCTACTCTGTTCATGAGTCACAACATTTTTACACACTCTCTTGCTTTCTCCAGTATAGTGAAAGCTGACTCAAGATATCAAGAGAATTACTACTTATAAAATGAGGGATTTAATTAGAAAACCTCTACTAATCTCTAATAGCTCTAAATCTATTCAAAGAATATTTATTAAGTGCCTACTATGTGCAAGGCAGTGAGATCAATTCTGGGGATACAAAGGTACAAGCAAAACATATTTTGTCTTCAAAGATAAAGGCATTATATGAAAGGGATACATGATGTGTACAAATGAGGATACATTATAAGAATAATTAAACTGGAACAGAGCATTATCAAGTGCAGGAAATCAAGAAAGTCTTCAGAGGAAGCTAAGAGATGGAGGTAAGAAGAGAGTTCATTACAGGCATGGAAGGTGGCTTGAGAAAATGTTTGCAAATAGGAGGTGGAGAGAAAATGCTTGCAAATAGGAGGTGGAGAGTTGAGTTTGAGTAATCCAGTTTGATTGGAACATAGAATTAATAAAAAGAATGAATATGAAGTAAGTCTTAAAAAGTAGAAAGATCAAAGAACAGAATCTAGAGGGTCTTTAATGCCATGATATGAAGTTTTTAATTTATTCTGTAGGAAAAGAACAGGGAAGCAACATAGAGATATACTATCTCCCTAAGGGGACATTTCCAATGGAAAACTAACTGACGTTCATAGAGCCATTTTTTTTTTTTTCAGTCTAGTCATGTTGACTACTCCCTTCAAAGAAATTTTCTCTGGTATAATCTTTCCCTTTTCCATGAGTACCCACACAGAGCTATACCTAGGACTTGTGCCATTTGAGGTAAATTTATCAGAAGGGTCAGGAAGGTTGCTCTTATAGAGGGTGGTGGCTTGTATCCTTTAAAGTCTAGTAAATAGCAGAGTTAGGATTCAGACCCAATCCTTCCAATTTCAAGCTTTGTACTCTTTCTACAACCTTAATCCAACTTATCAGTTAAAGTTTATTGGGCTGATATATAGTTGTATTTTATAGCGTTTGCTTACTCATATTGCTTCCTTGCTATGATAATGCCTTAATTTACACAAATGCTTTGCTCCTACTTGAGTACTGTGAATAAATAATCTCAATGATAATACTATAACTATTGATGAAATTCATAGCAATCAAGAGTGATGTAGCCCTATTCACTCCCCCACCCCATTCATTTTGTCCTATCTTGGTGTAATAGTCCTGTCTTGTCCCACCTCTGCATCTGAAAAATGAATGAATTGGGCTGGGTGATATAAAATCTTTTACAGACCTATGATCTTTTTTCTATAATAAAACAAGTTTTCTTTTTTATAAAACTGCAGTAAATTTTGGTGGAAATTCCTTTATTCTGAACTTCCCCAAACAATCCTATCTTGGGTTAATCAACCCAAAACAATATACATAATAGAAGCAAATGAATTTTTTTTTTCTTTTAGTGGAAGGGCTGTAACTTTTAAAAAGGAAGATCAGGAAATGTTTCATATAGAAGGTGGCACATGGACCAAACCTTGACAAAAACTAGGGATTCCATGAGATAAAAGTGAAAAGAGAGGACATCAAATGCCCTACAAATAGCATATGTTTAATAAGTTTTTGTTGAATCAAACTGAACAATGTATTATTCATAATGGGCAATTCTCTTATAATAAAGAATTTTATGAAGAAAATCTGTAAAATACTCAAAGACTTTGAAACCTCATATCTCGATAGTTACATTTACTTTAAATAATATCCTTTTAATTCAGCAAAATTCTAGCAAAATAAGAGAGTCCTCAAATCAATATAGCTCAAGACATTCCTCCCCCCCAAAAAAAGTAAACCCAAAGATCAGAGTTTGCTGTCATGGATTTTATCAATATTAATCATATTGAATGAAGAGAATGAATGAAAAATTCTGTAAATGTAGACTTGAAGACAGATTAATTATCTTCCATCCCCAATATATCATATGTCAACTTGACCTTCTTTCCCTGGTATGTGTCAATATATATTTATGTTATAGTATATGTTCTCCATTATTTAGGTATAGTCAGCTCCATATTTCACACTAATTGGTTGTGAAAGGAATAGTATCAGTCATCCCAGACTGTGGTTAATTTAAAAATAATTTACATCTGCCTTTGTAGTATAGTTTTCTACTTTTAATTATAAGTACACATGATATTTCTTAGTTTTTATGATCTGGCTGCTTCCTCTAAAAACAGAGATTGCAGCACTCTAAACCATGGTAGATAATTTTAGAGAGTAGCCTGAGGATGTCTTTGCCATGCTCATCAATAAGTATCAGAGAAAGGGGATGAACCTTTGAGATCCAATACTTTAACCACTACACTACACTCCCTCTTAGAATTCATGCCATGTAGATAAAAGAGTAAAGTGACATAGTGAACTAGAGGAACTCATTTTCTTGTTTCTCTCTGTGTTGGAAATACTAAAACAAGAAAACAAAAACAAACAAAAAACAAACTATAAGCAGAACTGACTTCTATTTAATTTGTTGTCCTTCTAGCTTATACATTACTGGATATCAGATATAGGATTAAGTGCTTTGGTTTAAAAGACTATTTGACTGGCAATAAGCTATGTGATGGTCCATCACTGTTTAAAAGTTGAGGCAAGTCTGCAAGGGTTTACTGGATCTTTTCTCAACTGTATTTCCCTGAACAAAGATATCAGGGGTGAGCAACATAATAGTATATACTACCAGGGCCTTCAGATGGAACATTAAGAAGTGTCAGAATTGATAAGAATTACTACTGCCAGTAGTAATAAGTATCACTATCTCACCCATTACAGTTAGTCATTTTGTACTAATATGGAAATGTTTTAATGACTGCACATGTATAACCTGTATCTGACTGTTTGCTATCTTAGGGAAAGGGAGAGGGAAGAAGGCAGGAGAGGAGGGATAGAATTTGTAACTCAAAACTTTAAGAAAAACCAAGTGTTTAAAAATTGTTTTAATATGTAATTTGGGAAAATTTATATATCCATATATATGTACAAACACACATACACATATATACATGTCATCATATATATGTCTATATATCTATATATAAATATATAGACCTAATTTAATTATAAAAAATTCAATCAAATTAGTGAATAATAGCCAGCATTTATATTAACCCTACTTCTGTAGGGTTATATAACCAGTATACTTGAGACAGGATTTAGAACTCAGGTCTTTCAGATAGAAACTTACCCTTTTCTCCATCTAGCTCCTTTAATATATGATACTATGCATTTACTAGCCTCTTGAATATTACCAAAGGATAGTTGTTTGTCAATCATTGCAAACCAGTCTCACTAAATTCAGGAAGACTTATCATCAAATTGGCTATAGAATAATGGGTTTGTTTGTTTGTTTGTTTGTTTTTTAACCACATCAACTGATGTCAATATAGAGGTTAATGTCGATCTATGCTGGTGAGTGGAGTACATATACTCAATAAATCAGAAATTCTTAAAATATTGAAGTTGGAGCACATAATACCAGATCCCTAGTTTAAGCAATCCTCCCATTATGTCAAGCCCCCTCCCCAAATACTTATATTGAATTGGCTGGTCAATTCAGTCAAATTTGTTAGACTGATTTGTGATTATGGGCTGAGGATTTGTGGGTGTCTGTGTCAATGCCTTCTTTCTGTTCTGGGCTTCTTCCCAGGGTTGAGTGAGTACCACACTCTCCTGGGGACCTGTAGCGAGCAATCCTAGTCAGGAAGTGTCACATTTAGTTGAAAGCTGTGATTAGTGTTGAGCCACTGGGGGAAAAAACAGATAGAAAGCAAATGAAGTGACTTCCAATGAACAGGCAAACATGAGTCAATGAGCAGTGAAAATCAATGAAGCAAAAGTGGACCGTTTTCCTTTCATTGATTTCCCCTGTTCATTGTTGATTGGAGGTGGCTTCAGTTACTTTCTTTTCACATCTCTTGATTAGAAATGGCTTACATTCCTGTAGCACTTTAAGGATTGCAAAAGACTTTACATACATGTATCATCTGGATCTTACAGCAACTTTGTAAGGTAATTAGTATAGGTATTATTCTTACAGATTCTTTACAGATTAAGAAACAGGTTTGGGGAGGTTAAGGGACATAACAAGTTATTTGGCAGTGGAACTAGGCTTGAATCCTTCTCTCTTGAATTCAGGTCCAATGATCATTCCACTGTACCATACTACCTGATTGGGATGGATTGGTGAGAGAATCTCAAAGCTGCCATCTATGCAGCCTTGCCTTACATAGTATGAAAGATGTTTAATGCACTTCTCCCTACCTTCCATCCCACCAATAATTGGGATGTTTCCAGAAACAGTATAGGAGGAGTATAACTAACATTCTCACTGCAGCTCCAATCCTTTTCCCAACATCCTTGAGGGCAAAGAACAACTTCTATTTTCAGCACCATGTCTAGTTTAGCCAAAGCCAGAGTAAAATAAGGTAAAGTAGAAGATCTTGATATCCAAATGAAATAGTAAATAGAGGAAAGACATTTAGGAAAGCTGGACTAGCACTGGAACAGGGACAGAGAATATGATCTCCAATATTCTTTCCATTTCTAAATTTCTCTGATACTATAACCAGAAGCTAGTGTGTGATTTGGCAGAAGGAGCATCTGAGGTCTTTAGAAAATAACAAGAAGAATTACTTCAATAAATGCATGTGGAATAGATTGTAGAAGAGGCTCAGAAGCAGGGACCACAGAAGAAGAAGTCACTACCGTTTCTTTTCTTTTCTTTTCTTTTTTCTTTTGCTGAGGCAATTGGGGTTAAGTGACTTTCTCAGGAACACACAGCTAGGAAGTGTTAAGTTTCTAAGGCCAGATTTGAATTCAGGTCCTCCTGACTCCAGGGCTGGTGAGTCACTACCATTTCTTGTCACTGATGCTTGAATTACAGAGTTGCACTTTTGTCTGTCTTCTCAAGCCTCCTCTCTCCAACTCTCCTATTCCTTCAAGTAACAAGAAACTCTCTACTCAATGTTCTCTCTGCACCAATAAATACTTTTCAATCCATCACATTTTCTGCTCAATGTAATATAAGCTCCTTAGAGCAGATATTTCATTTTTGTCTTTGAATCATAACACTTAGCACAATGCCTGACATATATTAGGAACTTCATTTTTCTGAAGCCTTTGATATAATAGATAATCATTACCTTTTGAATACTCTCTCTTCTCTAGGTTTTCATATAACTCTATTCTCCTGCTTTTTCTCCCATCAATCTGGTAGCTGC
The DNA here is from genome assembly GCF_048593235.1 of Sminthopsis crassicaudata. Taxonomy (NCBI): domain Eukaryota; kingdom Metazoa; phylum Chordata; class Mammalia; order Dasyuromorphia; family Dasyuridae; genus Sminthopsis; species Sminthopsis crassicaudata. The sequence continues at coordinate 348,028,631 of NC_133617.1, read as the reverse complement.
TTTTTAGCCTCCTTTGCTGAAGTCTAAGTCATACCAACTTAACTTTGTGATTACCCTAAGGCTTTCTCCTCTCTCTCTATGAACTCCTGTGGACTATGAGCATGTTGCAAACAGTTGAAGATGTGACTGTATCCTTAAGATACATTTATCAGATGAATTCTGTGTATCTCAGAAGAACACATTCACAGAGTTGGACAATATAGGGAAAGGATTATGTGTAACACCAGGCATGTCTACCGTTTTCCTCTAATAACATTGCCTCTCTATGTGCTGACCTTCTTATAGAACATAGCATTGGACATAAAACCAGGAATCATAGGTAGAAAGAAGTAGAGATTCAAAATAATGTTCAATTCTCTAAATGATAAATTCTGAAATTATTTTTTAAATATTTGGTTTCTCTATTGGAATCTCCAGTCAGTGGTAGCAAAGAATTTCACCATGCTTTTCAATTCAAAATAACATGAGTGTATATATGTATATATATATTTGTATATATGTACATGCAAATATGTATACATTTGCATATATCTATATGCAGATGAATTTCCTGAATGTAAATATGACTGGTGTGATACAATATGTCTACAGGAACTATGGGTACTAGAACTTTTTTTGGATGTATTTGGTATCAATATAGCCTGTATTGGCTTGACTACAGATATGTTGCAAGATAGAGAGCCAGATAAAGCTTTAAGGGGGAATGAAACAGATGCTGAAGCAAAAGAGAGAGATGGCTCCTGTTTATGAATCTGTACTATTGTGCTGATGAATGCCCTACTCCTCTAGAATGAAGAAAGATGCAAATGGGAGCCATGCTGTGGAGCAAATTGTAGACATGTGTGACCCAAACAGACCATAACAGTGGGGCATAAGACAGTGGAAGGGAAAGTGGTTTGTGGAAACCAATATACACTATACTATAGTGTAAAAGGACTCCAAATCATTCCTTATTTGAAGTACATAAAAATTTAGTGGGTGAAACTTTGACTACGGAAAAGGAAGATAAAAAAGAGGAACAGATTAATAGAAGAACCAGGACAATGTGTTGTCATGAAAACTAGAGAGTAAGAGTATTCAAGATCTGATGTGATTTACTGAAAAAAAAAATGTAAGTTCTTAACATGTGTCAAGCTCTCTGCTAAGTATTAGTGATTCAAAAACAAACCAAAAAATGATTTGAGGAGAGCTCTCATCTCTGCTGGTAAAGAATGGATTTACTCTTTTTAATTATCTGGTATATGTAATCTTTAGAACTCCAATTTAGTTTTCCTTTTTGCTTGAATAAATGGGTTTATACACATTCACTATCTGTGATATTTTTTTTTTTTGTAACTAGCATTAGGAAGGGGTCAAGCTGGCGGACCCAATTTTGGGTCTATTCTTGCCCTTAAGTGTGACCAGTGAAGTGACTTTTTTTGAATCTATAAAAATATAGCCGACAGACCATCAATATTTTAGGGAACAGATAGACATAAATCAAGCTCAATACTCCTTTTGGAGAAAGGCAATCAAAAGATCAATTACTTTCATGGTTTTTCTCCTATTTCCCACAAGGAAGAAATCTCAGTTTCTCTTGGAGCCAGATTTTTTTTTCCCTGAGGCAATTGGGGTTAAGTGACTTGCCCAGGGTCACACAGCTAGGAAGGGTTAAGTGTCTGAGACCAAATTTGAACTCAGACCCTCCTGACATCAGGGCTGGTGCTCTATCTTGGAGCTAGATTTTAAAAATATCTATCTATGCTGCTTAAGACACATGCATCTATGTACTTAAAGACTTATTAGAGGGAAAAGGACCAACATGTGCAAAAATGTTTGTAGCAGCTCTTTTTGTAGTGGCAAGAGATTGAAAATTGAGTGAATGTTCATCTACTGAGGAATGGTAGAATAAGTTATAGTTTATGAATGTAATAGAAGATTATTATTGTATAAAAAATGATGAGCACACCTGTTTCAGAAAAGTCTGGAGAGAGTTACATGAACTGATGCTGAGTAAAGTGAACAGAACCAAGAGAACGTTGTACACATCATCACATCACATCAAGATTATGGTGATGGATTTGGCTCTTCTCAGCAAGTGGTGATCCAAGACAATTCCAATAAACTTGGGATGGAAAATGACATCTACACCCAAAGAGAGAACTATGGAGACTAAATGTGGATCAAAACATAATATTTTCACCTTTTTTGCTTGTTTGTTTGTTTGTTTTTTTTCTTTCTCATAGTTTTTTTTCCCCTTTTGGTCTGATTTTTGCACAACATAACAAATATGAAAATATGTTTAAAAGGATTACATGTTTATGCTATATAAGATTGTTTGCTGTCTTTGGAGAGAGGAGAGATGAGGAAGAGAGAAAGGGAGAAAAAACATGAAACAAAGTTTTACACACATGAATTTTAAAAATCATCTTTACATGTATCTGGAAAAAAATTTAAACTATTGAGAAAAATAAGAAAGTCCATGTGAACATATGCACTATATTTTTACATGCATGTCTTGTACACAAATGACTCAAGAATATCTCTTCCAATTGTGTTGAGAGTCTAGTTAATTTGGGATGTAACCCTGGCAGCCTTGTTTCCCTCTCTTTTTACCACATGAAAGTAGCAGGAAAGTGGGAAAAAGATTAGAGCCAAATTTCTCTTTTAGGGAACTGGAAGAGAAAATAAGTTGTCATTCCTAGGCCACAAGTAATGAAAATGTTTAATGATGATATACTGCCTTTACTTTACTAATTTGGTCCTAGGATCAGTTCTCTTCTCCATTGCTTGCTATGTGTATAAGTTTAGGAAAGGAATTATGCCTCTCTAAAACAAAATTTTCTCAGCTGCAAAATGAGTGAGTCAAACTCTATGATTTTGATCTTTCCAACCTTAAATATTTTTCCCCCTTTAATTATACAACTTTATTTTTTCTCACTAAATAGCATTTTATTTTTTCCCAACTACAAGTAAAGATAGTTTTCAACATTCGTTTTTGTAACATTTTGAGTTCCAAAGTTTTCTTCCTCCCCAAGACAGTAAGCAATCTGCTATAGTTTATACATGTACAATCATGTTAAACTTATTTCCACATTAAGTCATGGTGTAAAATAAGAATCAGATCAAAAGGGGAAAACCAAGAAAAAGAAAAAAAACAAAAAACAAAAAATATTTTTAAAAATGGAAATAGTATACTTCAATTTGCATTCACACTCCATAGTTTTTTTCTCAAGATATGGATAGCATTTTCCATCATGAGTCTTGGAATTGTCTTGTGACTGAGAAGAAGTCTGAAAAGAGCCAAGTCCATCATAACTGATCATTGCACAATATTACAGTTACCATGCATCATGTTCCTCCTGGTACTACTTATTTCACTCAGAATCAGCTTATGTAAGTCTTTCCATTTTTGTTTTTCTGAAATCTACCTGCTCACCATTTCTTATAGCACAATAGTATTCCATAACATTCATATACTACAACTTGGTTAGTTAATCCCCAACTGCCGAGCAGATATCTTCTCATTCTTTTTATAATCTAATTCTTTGCCACCACAAAAAGAGCTGCTATAAATATTTTTGTACATGTAGATGGATTCTTTTTCCTTTTTTATGATTTCTTTGAGATACAGATTTATTAGTGTTATTGCTAGATCAAAGGGTATGGATAGCTTGATAATCCTTTAGGCACAGTCCCAAATTGCTCTCCAGAATTCCAATCTTAAATATTATAATTCAATAGCCTATGTTCAAATTAAAATGCTCGCTTAACTATGGTCTTCAGATTTGAGTGACAAATAATATGTGGTTCTAGAAGTATAAGAAGGGTCAGCAAAGTGACCATTATGATAGGTATTCATTAACTGATCCCGGCTCAATGGGAAAAAGGTAAAATGCAAGGTGATTGACAGCCTATATATGAGTCATACTTCTTATTACTTTATATGGGCCTCATTGCATAAAGTCCAAATGACTTTAAACAATGATCATATCAGTTATTTAGGATATTATGATGTGCTGTCAGACCTATAAATCAACTACCATATGACTACTTGGGTTATTGTCTTGAGGTTTCAGAAGTCTTAGAAACAATTTCTCTTATAGCATGATATCAAAGCAGGATTTCATTTTCTTTGCCTTTCTATGGGCATTCTGCAGCTTATTGATATACCATTAATAAAATGTTCATAATTGAACATAATGGTGCAGGTGTGATTTGACTAACTTGAGCAAACTGTCCTCTAAAACTGGACCCTTTGCTTCTCTTAATAAAGCCAAAAATACCATTAATGTTTTAGTTGCTAGATCACACTGTTAACTCACATTGAGCTTGAAATCCATTAAACTCTCCAGATATGTTAAAAACAATTTTGTTTAGAGAAGTAAACTTCCCACAGTTTATTCTATGAAACCAAATATAAAATTGGACATATTACCTATTCAATTTATCCTTTCTAGTTCTTTTGAGTGTTGAATACATTATCAAATATGGTAAACATGTTATCTATCTTTTTATTTACATCATTGAAAACAAAATGTTAAATTGCACAGATTCAAGTACATTTTTTATGTACCTCACTTAAGTGACACAGAAAGGATTAAGTTTATTCTTCTTGGCAGACATTAACAGCATATAAAAGCTTCAAAGAGGAAAATTCAGGCTTTATCTAAAGAGGGACTTCCTAACAATCAGGAATATCCAAGGACATATTTGGCTGTGTCAGAATATAGTGAATTTCTTTTCTTTGGACAAAGTCTGGATGACATGTTGGGGATGGATTCCTTTGCAATAGCTACTGAAGTTTCTTTCAACTTTGAATACTGTTATTCTCCTAAATTGAAATTGAACCATCAATAATTATCTTTTGGGGGATTTTGTTTATAAGAATTGCATGAGAAAATGGATAAAATCTAGATAAACTCTATCTAAAGCATTCCCTTAAGATGTCAAAAAAATAAATGAAGTTTGTTTGGTTTTTTTGGCATGCCTTGTTTTTGATGAAATTCTGCTAGCTTTTTGTGATTACTACCTTATTTTCTAGATATTCATTAATGGTCTCTTTTAGAATCTATTCTGTAATTTTACTGGAAGTCAAAGTCACACCTACTAGCCCATAGTTTCCAAACTCTATTCTTGCTCTTCTTTGAAAGTCAGAACATTTGCCTTTCTATAATCCTAGGTCTCTTCTAATATCCATGATTGTTTATAGATCACTCAATCTGGCAATCACATATGTGCATTCTTTCAGGATCTACAGGTCTAGTGATAGGTATGAGGCTTTTAAAAGCCCCCTTAAGAGCTACTAGGTACTCTCTTACTTATGCATTTCAAACTCTATAAATATTTTTCCCCCTATGTTTTTTAGTTTACACATTATTTTTCTTAGCTGAGAAAACAGAAGCAAAATAGGAATTATGCTGTTTTGTCTTTTCCACATTGTTCCTTATCTTTGCCTCAACCCACCCTTAGCAGTATTTTAGTTCCTTCTCTTTTTTCTCAACAATTTATCTAGAAAACTCTTTTATTATGCTTAAAATCAGTTGGTAAGATAGCTCATTCTGAGTTTACCACTAATGACATTTTTTAAATATAAAAATTTTTGTATTTTTTCTTAATAGTATTTCTTTTTTTCTCTAGTTACATGTAAAGACAAAATTTGACATTCTTTAAAAAAAAACTTTTCAGTTCCAAATATTCTCCCTTCTTCATCTCCCTCTGTCCTAGAGAGCAATCAATTTGATATAGGTTATAGTTTTGCAATTATGTAATATGTATTTCCATATTAGTCATGTTATGAAAGAAGAAACAGACTACAAGAAAAAACTTGAAAAAATGAAGAAATTGAAAATAACATGCTTTGATCTTCATTCAGATTCTATCAACTTTTTCTCTGGATATAGATATCATTTTTCTTCATGAGTTCTTTGGAATTGTCTTATAATCATTGTATTACTGAAAATAATGAAGTCATTCACAGCTGATCATTGTACCATGCTGCTGTTACTATGTATACTATTCTGATTCTGCTCCCTTCATTTTACTCCAGTTCATGGAAGTCTTTCCAGGTTTTTCTAAAATTTGCCTTCTTGTCATTTCTTTTTAAAAAAAAAATTATTAAAGCTTTTTTATTTACAAAATATATGCATGGATAATTTTTCAACTTTGACTTTGCAAAACTTTCTGTTCCAAATTTTCCCCTCCTTCCCCCCACCCCCTCCTCTATATGGAAGGTAATCCAATACATGTTAATTATGTTAAAATATATGTTAAATCCAATATATGTATACATATTTATCCAGTTATCTTGATGCACAAGAAAAAATGGATCAATAAGGAAAAAAACAACTGAGAAAGAAAACAAAATGCAAGCCAACAACAACAAAGAGTGAAAATACTATGTTGGGGTCCACACTCAGTTTCCAGTCCTCTTTCTGGGTATAGATGGCTCTCTTTATCACTGTACAATTGGAACTGGTTTGAATCATCTTTGTTGAAGAGAGCCATAACCATCAGAATTGATCATATTGTAATCTTGTTGTTGCTGTGTATAATAATCTCTTGGTTCTGTTCATTTCACTTAGCATCAGTTCATATAAGTCTCTCCAGGCCTTTCTGAAATCATCCTGCTAATCATTTCTTATAGAACAATAATATTCCATAACATTCATATACCATAACTTATTCAGCCATTCCCCAACTGATGGACATCCATTCAGTTTCCAGTTTCTTGCCACTACAAAAAGGGCTGCCACAAACATTTTTTGCGCATGTAGGTCCCTTTCCCTCTTTAAGATCTCTTTGGGATATAAGCTCCATCTTGTCATTTCTTATAGCACAATAGTATTCCATTATATTCATATACCACTTGGTCAGCCATTCCCTAATTGATGGGCATCCCCTCATTTCCAATTCTTTGTCACCACAAAAGAGCTTCTATAAATATTTTTGTATTTGCCTTTTTATGATCTCTTTGGTATACATACTTAGTAAAGGTATTGTTGGACAAGAGTATGTATGCACAATTTGGTTGTCCATTGGACATTCCAAATTGTTCTCCAGAATGGTTGGATCAGTTGTCTCATTGAAAGTACATTCATGTTCCAATTTTCCACCCCCCTTCAACATTTATCATTTTCCTTTTCTGTTATCTTAATCAATATGATATGTATGAGGTAATACCAACATTTTGTGACCATTCTGTTTCCTTCTCTTATTTCTATATTCTTTACATGTCTTTTTTTGAGCCATTCCCCAATTGATAGTCAAAGAATATGAACAATTTTCAAAGAAATAAATATAAACTATTAATAGCTTTAATATAATACTTCACTAATAATTATAAAAATGCAAATTAAAGCAACTCTTATTAACAAAATTAACATTACATGATAAAAGGAATATGGGAGGGGTGGATGGGAAATGGGCAGATTCTTACACTTAGAGGAACTATGAATTAGTGCAGATATTATTAAAGTAACCTGAAATTATGCCCAGAAAGTCACCAAATTGAGCATGCCTTTTGACCTAGTAATACCACTACTAGGCCTATAACATACAGAAACCACTGCAAAAATAAAAGGACCCATATGTACAAGAATCTGTATATAGTGGCTCTTTTATTGTGGTAAAGACTTGGAAATAGAGAGAGATACAATTAATTGGAGTGTAGCTGAATGAATCAAGATATATGAATGTAATGGAATACTATCATACTATGACAATGGAGTAATGGAGTATTACAAAATGACAAAGAGAATGGTTTCAGAATTAGTACAGACAAACAACTTTGAAAGATTTAAGACTTTTAATCAACCGACTAGTCTCTATTCTAAAGGACCTAAGAAAAAGAATATTAAAGAATATTAACCACCTTTTGATAGAAAAAAATGATGAATTCAAGATGTACAATGAGACATACATTTTTACATAGCTAATATGAAAATTTCTCTTCCTTAACTATATACACTTATAAGAATTTAATTTTTCTTATTTTTAATCTGTTTTTGCTATATCCCTTTTTCTCACCTACCCAGCAAGATGCACCTTATAACAAAAACTTCTTAAAAAGTAGTTCAGCAAAACTAACCTACAATTCAAATGAGACTGATGGCATATGCAACATTTTATTTTATCCTCATCTCTGCAAAGAAAAGAGAATGATAATTTTTTCATCCATTTACTAGGCCATTTACCAGGTGATATCATTATAATTAGACAGGAATTGGTTTCTTTTTTTAGTATTATTTTTTGTTCTGAACTTAAATACCCCAAATAAGCATTTTTTCATACACAGCAGAACACAAAGAAGTAAATTACATGTTATTTTTAAAAACGATCCTGTTTGTCTGTGCTTCTTCATGGACTTATTTTTGTTCTGTTCATTTAAAAATCTTTCATTGGTCCTCTTTTTTTCATCCCTATTACTCATCCCAGTTTCCCCAAATCTACCAATTAAAAACTGAGAAAGAGAGAAATACCTAATAACAAATAAACCCATTCAAGCAAAATGAATACACATAGTGACCATATTCAGAAATGTATGTCTTTTTCTACACTTTAAAAATATAACCTCTCTGTCAGGAGATGGTTCTTCATAGTTATTGATTAGAGTTGGTAAGTCTGTCAAAGTTGTTTTACTTTGCAAAGTTATTGTCCTTGAATAAAATGTTCTGACTCTGTTCATTTTCAGAAATGAATTGACGACCATTACAGCACCATCAGTTCCCAACCCCAAATCCTCTGAAATCACCTCTTTCATAATTTTTATGATAAAATAAAATTCTGTTATATTTTAATACCATGATTTGTTTGGTCGTTTTCCAAATGATGGATATCACCTTAGATTCTAGATATTGTCTTTTTTTTTTCTTCTTTTTTTAGTAGTCTCCCTTTAGAATCAGGATGTTTGTTTTGATTATGATTTAACCTTTTTTCCCCCCTCCCCTTATAAGCATCACTGCCTTTCCCCACTTGTTTCTTTGTTCAGTTTGTTGTATTTTAATACCAAACTGTTAACATATATGTTCAACCCACAGATAAAGAGTTCTATCTGCTGTCAGCTCTATAAAAACTTACTCTTATTTTGTAAAATTTTTATGAAACATTCAAATTTTGAAAAATATCAAATCTTACTTCTTTCTTCCTCTTTTCTACAAGAGTATTACTTTTCCCCTACCTCCTCTTTTTCCTCTTAAAACTCTCAAAACAGAACCAACCAATTCACTTCTAAGTCCTCTGTTTTTATTAACTTCTTCAATAATCTTTGAAAATATGACAATTCTGAGGAGATACTTTCTTCTCCCAGTATTAAAACATTACCACCACTTCAACATATACTCCCTTCCAATCATGCAAATACAATTAGTTTTCAAATATTCTCTTAAGTCTTCTGTTTGTATTTCAAGGTTCTCAATCACTTTTTTCATCAGAAAGGCCTCATATGTCCCCTACAACCTACAAATAAGAGTGCTAACCTTACCTACTTCCAGGTTACAGTCGTTAGTTATTCTTAGCTGTAAGACTGGCTGTCTTTTTTTTGAAATATTGTTTTCTAAGATCTCCTCTACTTTTAGTAAAAATTCTGAATTTTCGCTATGATCCCTTGATACTTAAGCTCTTTCATTTTGAATACTTGTCATACACATATATACATATGTGCATATATTTATGTATATATATGTATATATATATATAATATATATGTCTTTAAATTTTATTATGAACTTAAGAAATAAAATGAGTCTGGAATTTTCTGACTTACTCCTCCATCTTCCCAGAATCCTCTCACTTGCAGTATTTCCCCTCCTTGATGTAGAAGTTCTGAATATTGGCTATTACTTTCTGTCTTTGGTTTGCTTTCTGGTTTTCATACATCCAGCAATATTCATTTGAGATTTCTTGAAACCTGATAGATGGGAAATTTTTAAATCATGATTTTTCAGGAGTCAAATGCATCTTAAATTAGTTTTTTGTTTTGTTTTGTTTTGTTGTTTACTTAATTCACAGGTCAGTTGTATTTATCTGTGATATTTTATATTTTCTTCCATTTTCCAGCATTTTTCTACTATTTCTTGCTATTTTGTTGAGTCATTAATTTCTGTTTGGACTCTTTTGGTTTTCAGGGAATCCATTATTTAGGTAAGATTACTCACTTTCTTTTCTAAGTCATTTATTCTATTTCCAATTCTTTCCTCCAAATAATTTATTTCATTATTTCTCTTGCTTCATTTCTTCTGGATATTCATGTAGACATTATAGAAAATACATTTTCCTTTGAATATCTGTGAGCAATTGCCTCAAAGTTACTTTCTTCTTCTAGGCTGGAATTTTGCACTGACTTTCCCCCCTTTGGGTTAGATCCTCCCATATCTTTGGGGTTTATAGAGAACTTCCAATCACAGTCCTAAGATTGGCTTCTGAGGTTCCTACTCTGGGTTTCAGATGACCCTAAGATTTTCCTTCACCGCCCACCCCCTGGGGCTTTTTCAGGAGGACCCCAAACTCCTGATATCCTCTTTTCAGGCTACATATACTCACTCTAGTCACACTAAGAGATATCAAGTCAAGTTTGTTTACCTTTGCTGGAGCTAGTTTTGTTAGTGTTCCCTTTTTTCTATTGCCCACAGGTGACTTTTCGTGCAGTTCTGGGAAGAAAGAAGTTACTGTAGTTTCTCATTGAATTTCTTGATCATTATTTAGTTTGCTGCCAGTTGCAAGATTTTGCTGGAGTGGGTATAAAGGGGGCAGATGTTTTCATCCAGGTAGCTATCTTGGCAGAAACTAAAATTTGGTTTCCTCTGCACCTTTAAAATTTTAGTCTCTTTGGACAGAATTCTCTTTCCCAACTCATCATAATACTTTCTTTTAGTGTCTTCAGAATTACATTCCTGAAAATTTCCTGGCTTTCCTGGGTTGACATCTGTAGAATTCTTTGCCATGAAATTATAGATGTCATATTTAAGAATCTTAGAATTCATCTACTCCAATGCCCTCATTTTAAATATAAGAAAACCGAAGTCTAGAAATGTAAGGTTATTTTTACAAGCTACATAGATACTAATTGGTTGAGCCAATTGGTTGAGCAAGGTCCTCAGATTCCAAAATTTAGCAATATTTCCACTCTACTCCACTATTTCCAACAGGATCCTACCTATCCATCCTCTGGATATTTTGAAACTTGCTCACCATAAGGTTCATGTTATAGTTCCTTTTTTCTTCTCTAAGCAAATTATAAGATGGAATGATTACATCACACCCTAAGATTTACTTTAGAAAAGAATTCTTCCTTGTTAGTGGAAATCAAATTTAGACTTCTTGTTGCTTTCTCCATCTTATAAGGGATGAAATTTTCATTAAGGCAACCAATATATTATCAGTTGCTACTATTTTGGCAGAATGAGAGAGAGTTTTAGAATACATCTGTGTGAAGTTCCCAATCATAACTATATACTAACTCTATTCCAGCCTTTTAATTTGTTTTCTAAATCCTTATCAATTTTTTGCTTCTTATTCAAGTCTTCTGGATTTTAATAAAAACTACATTATTAATCTGTTGATCTTTTTAAAGATAGAGATGGGTTTCCTGGAAAAAGTGATCACTGTATCACACACACACACACACACACACACACACACACACACACACATTTAATTAAAAGTCAACGAACACAGAGTGAATAGAGCACCAGCCCTGACTTCAGGAGGACCCGAGTTCAAATATGGTCTCAGACACTTAACACTTCCTACCTGTGTGACCCTGGGCAAGTCACTTAACCCCAGCCTTAGGGGAAAAAAAAGTCAATGAACAAATATTTACTAAGAGCCTACTATGTGCTACATACTATATTATGTCTTGGGAATGCATATTTAATGAATGAAACAAAACCTATTGAAAAGAAGCTTATAATCTAAGATGGGAGACAGAAAGGTTACATGTAAGTAGTCAAAAATAAATATACAAGGAATAAGTGCAAAGTGGATAAATATGAGGTAGTTTGGAAGGATGGAGTTGGCTCTTGAGTAGATCAGAAAAAGGCTTCACATAAAAGGTAGTGCCTGCAGTAGAGTTACTAGATAAAAAATAAACCCATATAAATATGAACATTTTTAGATGTTATAACAAAGTAAAAAGAAATAGAGAAATTCTATTTAAAATATTTGTAAAATACTTTATGTATTTTGCAGTCTACTTGCAAGAAACAACTGTAAACTATATGAATACAACTACAAAACAATCTATACAAATACTTATTTAAATAATTGGAGAATTATTTGTTCATAAATAAGCTAAGCCCACATAATTTAAAAAACACTTCAAATTAATATACTTACTCAGTGCCATACCAAACTATCAAGATGATTTTTTAGAACTAGAAAAAAATAATAATTAAATTTATTTAGAAAGACAACAGATCAAAAATCTTAATGCAAATAATGAAAAAAAGTGTAAAGAAAGAGGTCTGACAGTATCAGATCTCAAAGTGTACTATAAAGCAGAAATAATCAAAATTATTTGATACTAGTTTTAAAAAATAGATTAATCAGTGGAACAGATTAAGTATGCAACAGCTAGCAAATTATACATTTATTTAAAGTGGGCAAAATTCTTCAACTCTGTCATCTCATTTAACCCTCGCAACAAGTTTGGTATATCCTATTATTATACCCATCTTTCAAATAGTGAATCTCAAGTCAAGACAGTTGCTAAGAAACTTGCCCAATGCCACACAACTAATAAATGTCTGAGGCAGGATGTGAGCAAGAGTTTTCCTGACTCTATGTCCTCATTCTATACAATAAACAGAGGAAAATGAGACTAGTGTTTGATAAACCAAAAGATTCCAGTTATTGGGGTATGAACTCACTATTTGACAAAAACTGCTGGGAAAAATCAAAATAAGTCTGAAGGAAACTAAGTATACCTCTCATTTCTTATACCAACTAAGTTTCGAAGACTTACCCAATTTAGACATTAAAAAAACGACATCTTTAAAAAAAATTAGAGGAGCAAAGAACAAATTACTTGTCAAATCTATGACTAGGGGAAGAGTTCATGCCCAAATAAAGGTGGAGAGGATTATGGAAGATAAAATGGACAAACAAAACCAATGTAGCTAAAATTAGAAGAGAAGATGGCAAATGAGAAAAAAATTAGCAGGGTGTTCCTTTGATAAACTTATATAAAATATATAGGAAGATATATAAGAAATTGATTCAGATCTATAAGAATAAGAGCTATTCCTCAAATAACAAACAAATTATATGAATAGACTGTTTCCAAAGGAAGAAATACAAGCTATGAATAGCAATAAGAAAAAAAGATTCAAATAACTAATAATATGAAAAATGAACATTAAAGCAACTCTGAGATTCTACCTCAAACCCATCAGATTGGCAAAGTTAACAAAAAACAAAAATGGCAGTTATTGAAGAGGCTACGGAAAAACAGGTTCATTAACACACTATTGGTAGAGTTGTGAGTTAGAAATGCCATTCTATAAAGCAATTTGGAATTAAGTCCCCAAAGTTATTGAACTGTACATAAACTTCAACCCAACAATATCACTATTTGGTCAATACTCAAAAGAGATCAAAATAGCAAAGGATCCATATATTCAAGAGCAGTTCTTGTTGTGGAAATCAAAGAATTCCAATTAATTGGGGAATAGTATATGATGTTATTAAATACTCTTGTTTTGTAAGATCTTATGCGGGCTGAAATGACTGGAACCAGAAGAACAATTTGATCAACACAGTGATTAACCACAATTCCAGAGGACTCATGATGAAGCATTCTATCTGATAGATGGACTCAAGGAGCAGAATGGAAAATATACATGTGTTCACACATATGTTTGTATGTATGCATACTTTGAGATAGAATGATATTATCCAACAACAGGGAAAAAGTCAAGATGTTCATTTAAAATTTTTTTTTGTTTCTATTTTCTCTGACAATTTTTATACTGGGAAAGAAAACAAAAACCATTATTCTCAAAATTAAGAGATACCTTATTTTCCAGAGTTAAGGACTAGCAAACAAGCTGTGCCCTGAACTGGGGATAAGATCAATCCTTTTTTCTTCACCTTCTGGATGATTTCAGACTCAGCAAAGCTCCAGAATTGGTTCATATAATCCTCATTGTCAGGGCTACAATTCACTGTGCAGTCATTGATATGACTACTGAGATTTGACTACACTAAAGCAATCTCCCCACTACCATCACTGTCATCACCACCACTTGTGGCCCAGTCACATATGTCCTTGCTTGAAAGCCGTTTCTCTCACTTTAAAATTAAACTGCTGTTTGATTACTGATTCTCCTGTTTCTAGCCAGCTTTGCTTGGCTCTGGCCATCCTTAGGTTACAGGCCAGCCCTGTCCTATTGACAGTACTAAGGGGTTGATATACAGATAAGTAAGGAGATAAGAAAGAGAACGTCTAGCAGTCTTTGATAAATTCAAGTCACTTGGCCCTCTGAACTACATCCTTGGGTGGTGAAAGAACCGGCAAATGTGATTACTGAGCCACTGTGATATATGAAAGTACATTGGAAAAATGGGAGTACATGGAAAAATTGGGGGAAAAAAAGACATTTTGTTCTGTTTTTAAGAAAAGAAAATTATTTCCACTCTAGTTTCTGGATTTATTTACACTACTTTCTTAATATACAATATTATTTCCAAAGTGGATTGAATCACCAATTTTGATGTTCTTTTCTTTATTTTTACAACTCTCAAGCAGACAACCTCTCTATTGCTATTATTGCTTTGACCCATGGGTAGTTCAGTATTCCTGAGCTGGGAAGTAGTAAATACTAATCCTCCTCTGCTCCTTATTGATTGCTTTGATCCCTTTGCAACTGGGGGACAATTAGTGCTTTCTTTCTCAGAGGACCCAATTTTACTCCTTTTTAGGAAGATCCTAAGCTCTCACTAGACAACCATCCTTTTCCTTTCTTTCTTCTTCTATATAACACTCTCCTATTCTCCATCATCCTAATGAGGATTGTCTTCCTACTCTCTCCACCTCAGATCCTTTTATTCACCCATTGAAATTTTGCTTTTCTTTATTCTGGGATCCTTCAGTATCCCTAAAAACCTGGAAAAGAGAGTAATATATTTTCTAGTTCCTTCACTTTTTTCCAAGAAGAAAATTAAAAGACTCTTGTAATACAAATAAAAGTGGCTGAACTTTGGCATAAACATCAACCTTACACAAATTGTTACACAATTTCCCCTATTTCTCTATAATGACTGAGATTTTTGTCTTCTTTGTTTAAATTACTCATGCATGTTTACTCCTCAATCTTATGCATCTAGAGAACATTACTGAGATTCCTTTCCAAGCCACTTACCTGCCCTTCAACCTTATACCACTTTCTAATCTATTTCACCAGTTTGTTCCACTCACAAATACCTTCAATTGATTTGTTTAATCCAGTTGTTTTTTTCATAACATATAAAGAAACTGGAATTTTCCACTTAACTTTTCTCAATCCATTTGTATTGCCAGATACCTTACCCTTCCTGAGTTTGCCTCTTCAACTATTATTCTTTGTTCCTTCTTGATCCTATTCCCCTATACGTTTAAATTTTCCTTAATTGCCCTCTATCTTAATCACCATTCTTCCAGGTTGTAGTAGATGCTAATATCTTTCATTGAAGTCCTACCTTGATATCATATTGTAGCATTATGGTGATCTCATGTTCTCAAGTCTACACCATAGGAATACAAGTTCATGACAAGTTCTAAGTTGGAAAGTTTTTATGTTTAATTAACCTAAACAATTTCTTGTCTTTCTTATTAGGCTCAAGCTTTTCTCTTTTTACCTGTTTTTGTCTCTTACAATTTTCTTCCACAGGAGCTAGAAGTAGGAATATTGCATTTGGTCTTCTTGAATTAAATAAAAGCTTCTCTGTTGGTCATTTAAATCTCTTCATGAACTTCTTTCATCCTACTTTCCCAATCATTTTATATGTTACTCTCCTTTACAAATTCAAAAATCCAACCAAACTATTCTTCTTGTTGTCTATATTCCCTCTTGCCAGCTCTATACTTTCACATTGATTGTCCCTTGGACTGAAACACATCTCACTTCTTACTCTTAAAATCTTTACTTTCTTTCAAATATGAACTTAAATGCTAGCTTTTAATTGAGGATTTCCTGATCTCTTGCTAATGTCCTTAAACCATGATCTTGTTTATACTTCCATATATCTTTCACCTGACAGATCATAACTCCTTTGAGGACAGGGACAGTGTTTGAATCCCCTGCATCTTTTTTTAATTAGCTTTTTATTTACAAGCTATATGCATGGGTAATTTTTCAGCATTGACAATTGCCAAACCTTTTGTTCCAATTTTTCCCCGCCTTCCCCTCACTCCCTTCCCCAGATAGTAGGGAGACCAATACATATTAAATATGTTAAATATATGTTAAATACAATATATGTATACCTATCCATACAGTTATTTTACTGCACAAGAAGAATTGGACTTTGAAATAATGTACAATTAACCTGTGAAGGAAATTAGAAATTCAGGCAGACAAAAACAGAGGGACTGGAATGCTATGTAGTGGCATTTTCCATTTTCAAGAGTTCTTTTGCTGGTTGTAGCTGGTTCTATTCATTACTGAACAAATGGAACTGAATTGGTTCATCTCATTGTTGAAGAGAGCCACATCCATCAGAATTGATCATTATATAATATTGTTGTTGAAGTATATAATTATCTCCTGGTCCTGCTCATTTTACTCAGCATCAATTCATGTAAGTCTGTCTCCAGGCCTTTCTGAAATCATCCTGCTGGTCATTTCTTACAGAACAATAATATTCCATAACATTCATATACCACAATTTATTCAGCCATTCTCCAATTGATGGGCATCCACTCAGTTCCCAGTTTGGGCCACTACAAAGAAGGCTGCCACAAACATTCTTGCACATACAGGTCCCTTTCCCTTCTTTAAGATCTCTTTGGGATATAAGCCCAGTAGTAACACTGCTGGGTCAAAGGGTATATACAGTTTGATAACTTTTTGAGCATAGTTCCAAATTGTTCTCCAGAATGACTGGATGTATTCACAATTCCACCAATAATGTATCAATGTCCCAGTTTTTCCACATCCCCTCCAACATTCAGCATTATCTTTTCCTGTTATCCTAGCCAATCTGAGAGGTGATGAGAATTAGATAAGAAGTATCTAAATGAAATTAGATTTAATTGAGATCTAGTGGCAGGATCGGGGTACAGGGAGTCAAATGGAGCTCCCCTGCAACCCTTTTGGATTCGGTGCAAGGATACAAAGTTAAGTGCATAGCTTAAGGATTTTCAGGGACCACTCTGGCTGTACATTTTTCTGATTGCTCTTGTGTCATCCTCAGTGTTTCCACTCTTGGGGGACCCCATAGAGGCACAAATTTTCTTCCTGATGAAATTAAAATATGACACATATAAGGTCAGTTTCTTTGCATCATCTGATCCATTTAATTTTTCTGTAGAGCCTTAGGAATAGACTATTTCAAACAGACTCCTTCTAATAAGGCTCAGCTGATCCACTTTAATCTTTCAGTTCAGAGGCTCCTGAGGGTGAGTTACTCTGAGTGATTGTCCACAGAAGACTTCTCTGAAGTTAAGTGAGGTTTAGTAGTGGCACAGAGTCCCCTGTAAAGGAATTTACAGGCCCAAAAACCTAGATTGATAAAAGAAGTTTATTGTGGGGTTTGGAAGTAAGGTTGAAAGGTAGAAAGACACCAGGGCCAGGGCTGGCACCGGGTGGTCAGAAATCCCTGACATGGCAGGTGCAATGATGCCATGTTTGGGACTCCTGCAAAGAGTGGACTCCAGGGTTTCCTTTTTATCTGAAGGGGCTCATGGGTGCAGTCCCAGGTTGATTCCTGGCTGGGTCTCAGCCAGGGTTAGAATCTGAATAGAATCAATTCGTTTTTAGATAAGGAACTGTTTGTGCTTGGGGTGGGGCTTGGGAATCCTGAGCAGATCATTAGAATGGGGGCTGGGACAGCCCAAGTTAGCTCAGATCTGATGGGGGCTGGGAGAGTCCAGATATCTGCCATTGGAATTCATGGGGGTTGGGAATTAAAAAGGAATCTTAACCCACATCAGTGGTATCTGAGAGTTGTCTTCATTTGCATTTCTCTGATTAATAATGATTTGGAGCATCTTTTCATATGGCTAGAAATAGTTTCAATTTCTTCATCTGAAAATTGTCTATTCATATCCTTTGATCATTTATCAATTGGAGAATGGCCTGTGAATCCCCTGCATCTTGCTCAGTGCCTGCTGCATAGTTCTATCATACAGTATCTGCTTAGTAAATGTTTGTTAGTTAATATAGTTTTATATATTATTATATTATATGTACTATATATTATATTATCAACACACATATATGTGATGTGTATATTATGTGTAATATGTATTATAATATATTATTTATAGTATTACCTATAGACATTGTCTATCTTTAATGAGTCAATGATCAAAAATATTAGCTATAGTCAAATTTATCATAGAAGTTTGTATAATTTTGATGCATACATGGGAGACACCTTCTTTGAGGAGAGTATTCAAGGCTTTTTTTTTTTCTTTTAGGTCAATTAAAATAAAAACAATAAACAGCCATGACATTAAACTCCTATATTAGACTTCAAGCTCCCTAAGAGCAGGAACTGGGTTGGTGGGTTTTTTTTTTTTTTTTTTGCTGTTGTTCCTTTTGCATCTTTAGCACAGTGCCCGACACATGGTAGATACTTATTAAATGCTTGTTGATTTAATTTGACTGAAGGTTCTAATAGTTTATACAACTCTCAATAACTTGTATGTATGTAAAAATGTATCCTCATGGAAAATTCTTTGTCAGTTTGTTTCCTTTCTTCTTATCCTTTAATCAAATGTATCCAAATCTTCTCCTGTGTCTCATTAGAGAACTTCCCACACATCATACTTTACTAAAAAAAATTAGTCTCCTATCCTGAAGTCTTCTTTTTCCAATTATGTAGTTCAAATCTTTTCAACACTATCCCCTATTCTCTCCTTGGTCTCAGCCTCAGGAGAAAAAAATAGTCCTTTTCTTTGTCATCATCAATGCTTCTTCTTGTGCCTTTGATTTTTTTCTCTCTTGCCTTCTTCAGAAGATCATCTCCACCATCAGCTCCTTTATCTCCCTAATTTTCAACTTCTTTTTATCCATCAGCTCTCCCCCATCCTTAAAAAAAACCTTTCATTTTATTCTGCCATTCCCTCAAGTTATCACAATATATATTTTCTTCCTTTGACAAATTCAGTTTTCTCTAATTGATTCCATTTTCTCTTACTTTCACTTACTTCTTAACCCCCTTTTTTCTCTTCTTGACTTTTCTGCAATATTCGAAACTATAGAACACTTCTTCTCTCTGAAAGTTTTCTAATCTTTAGGTTCATGACACTACTGTCATGGCTCACCTTCTAAAATCTGATCAGTCTTCCTCAGCCTCATGTCCTGTTCTCTGTGTGATGAGTATTAGAAAGTTCTATCCTACTCTCCTTCCCCCATGCACTCTCTCTCTCTCTCATGAATTCATCAGAACCCATTGGTTCAGATATATTCTCTATGCAAATGAATCTCAGCTCTACATTAACCATCTTTTTTTGAGTTCAAGTTCCATCTCTCCAGCTGCCTGCTACATAGCTACATGTTACGCATCCCAAATTCAGCAAATCCAAATCAGAAATCATGATTTTTCTCCCTATAAACTCACCTTTGTTCCCAACTTCCTTGTTTATTTCTAAGGTAGCATCATTCTTCCAGATTTGTAGAAGATGTTGCTATCTTTCATTGAAATCCTACTCTGATATCATATCCTAGTATAATGGTGACCTCATGTTCTCAAGCCTATACCATAGGAATGCAAGTTCATGACAAGTTCTAAATTAGAAAGTCCTTATGTTTAAGCCTGTACTGTTAAATTAGATTGGTGACAGTCTAAATGTCTATTTTCAGAGTACTAGCCTCTTTAAATAAGAAGCATATTGTTGGCTTATAGGATCAGAGCCAGAAAGCACTTCACATACTAGAGGTTTCATTATCAGATGAATTTTTTTCAAATATATAGTCACAAAAAATATATAGTCACAGCAACCCCCCCAAAATCACCTATTATAATCTCCATAAAAGAAAGGAATAGTCATACTAGAAAAATCAAAGAATTTTCTCCCCCTTTTGTTCTTATTTCTACATATAAATATGATAACATATCAACCAGTGGATACCTAAACATACTACATAAACATATACACAAATTTGTACTTACTCATGATATGGAAGAGAAAAACTTTCTTGGAAACTGTCATATAAAAACGCCCAAGATCAGTCACACCTACATATTTTTATATTAATAGGAGTTGACAGTTGTATTTTACCATTCTCCCAACATTACATATATACTTACCTCTCTTCTTTTATACTTCTCATCAATTTCCTGGTCCTAGATTCCAAATCTGCTTCCATTCCATCAGATACATTCACCAGATTTCCAAATAAAATATTTGAGTTCTTTAACTTTTAAGAACTAGGAAAAAAGTTTGAAAGATACTCTCAGAGCAAATTCCATAACTTGTTTTCTTCCACCTGCCATTTTACTGGACATAACTGCTTTATTCTTATTTTTTCTCTCACCTACCTTCCTCTACCTTTAAGTTTGAGCTCAAAGAAAGTGATAGTGTTTTAATTCAAGAAACTCTAAATTAGAAACTTAAACATATGCCAATGCCTTTTCCTAAGACCCTATCAAATTTAATATTCCCCTGAAATATATACATACATCCAGGAACATTATGGGGTGGAGAAATGGGTATCAGAATTGAAAGAACTAGATTAATTAACAAGTTTTTCTCCACTATTCATTTGATGCATCCTAAATTCTAGAAAATCCAAAGGAATCTTCATGAAGAAAACATAAAGGGAAGAACCTTAAACAATAGAAATGGTGATTATCTTAATAGCAGTCACACAAATATGTGAACAGATGCACAAAAACGAGTCTGCTATATTTGTGTGCATTGTAGTCCACAGCCTCAGTTCTGAAAGATGACCCCTGCGCATTCCCTGCATCCAACAAGCGGTGGCACTGTTGCTCTTGAAACAGAAAGGACCTTGGCGACTAAAAATAGGAACCCAGAAATCAGACCCCCTCGAAGTCCAGACAAATGTATTTGAAAGGTAGTGAAAGAGGACATTCTAGGCCAAGTGTCTCTGGCTGTCATCAGAAAGCTTTTCACTGGAGAGAGAACTGAGTCAAACCATGAATCCTTCCGAATACATGGCATTTGGGGCTTTGTTTTGAAAACTAATTTTGGATGGTTGGAGTGGGTAATTAAGTAGTGTCAGAAAGTCTACAATAAAATGTGGATACCCTTTCATCAATAGAAAGGCCTATTTTTCTACCTCTTCTTTCTGTGTTTCCTTTGTTTTTTGTTTTTGATTTTTTTTAAGGGGGGGAGGAATATTGGGGGTGTCCACCTGCTTTCAGCTCTGGGAGATGGAGCTGGTGCTGCTGGACATCTTCACCTTTAGGAGAGCCTGTTTCCTTGTGGAAGGCAAGTGCTGAAGTGTTTACTTTTAAGACTTCCCTTGATGCAGATGTCCACAGTAGATCTCTATTCATTTTAAGGTGTGGGGGAGGGAATTAATGAGGGGAAGTAGGAAATGCTGACTTGCTTTAATGTCTGCCTTTGTTTGAAGCAGACATGGATAGTTTCTTTGGCTAAGGAAGCCAAATAAAAACAGGCAAGTTCATCCAATATAAGTTTTATTAGCAATTTAAACAGCCCAGTGTGGGGCAGCTAGCACATTTTTGAAAAACCTTTCAGAGGATATGGAAAGAGATTATAAAAATAATAATCCCAGAGAGAATATTCAGTGGGATTTCAATTAGACTGGATCCCTCTCAAGTTCCCTTGATCCTCCACATGCTTTTCATAAAACAGCCATTATTTAGACCTTAATCAAAGTCTATTTGCTTAAATTGGCTTTGCCCTGAGATATAGACACCATTTTTGATCCTTTTTTTTTTTTTTTTTTTCCTGTTTCAGAGTTTTCTCAGGGAACACAGAAGGTGAAGACTAGAAGCAGTGGCCCTGCCTGTGTTCTAAGGCCTCAGGTAAATAGTGATTTGATAGAGTTCTGTGGCACAGCAATCTTAAATTATTTCTTATTAGGCTGTCCTCATTAGTGGCAAGGGCAAAACTTATCCAAAATCTTCAAACTCTTTCTACTGGGGCTACCTGGAGTTAAGGAGGAATAGGAGTTATACCCTTTGTCTAATCTTGAGGTATGGAAGGAAACTCAGCAGTGAGCACAGGACAAAGATACTGGGGCTCTTTGCCACCATAGGCTAATCCTTCTGCCAGCAGAGACTATCATTAACAAACACTATTTTGTTCTCAATGTCAATATGGAAAGAAAGCAATAGTTCCTCAAGGAACCTTCGGTCTTATTGAGAAAAACAGACTAATAGGTTTTTTGAGGAATTGGGAGTAAGCATGGTCCAAAATTAATAATTTTATCATTGTGGGAAACTCCCATTGTGTAAATTGCTTTTTATCAATGCAGATCGCCAAATGGCCCATAATTTTTAGTTTTAGGATATTGCCTGGGACAGTGAGAGATGAGCAGATTTTCCCATGGTCACGGAGCTAGTATGTGTCAAAGGCAGAACTTTAATCTAGCTTTGATGCTGAAAGAGAACAGTTTAATGGAAAATTGAGAAGGAAATCACTAGGAATTTCTAACCCTGAATAAGAGTGAGGCTTCTGATTAAGACCATGCCCTTACTGAATGGGAGATTTAGGTTACAAAACAGAATTAGCCTGGAAAGTATTACTTAAAAAAGCCTACTCTGTGTTCTAAGAGAGCTTGATGCTTGGAGTAAAAAGAGGAAATGCATATTCCTTCCAAAGGCTCAGTAAAACAGAGACCTCTTTTTATGGAAGAAAAAACTGCTGAGAGTTTGGAACACAGAGCAGCCTTTTTAAAAAAGTTTAAAAAAATTCTTTAACATTTACTTTATACTTTTTGATTATCCTGTTGCTTGCTTGATTAATTCTGATCCCAGTTAAGTAGGGAAATAGCTCTTATCCTAATTACATTCTCAGCCATCTCAGCCATCTCTGATGACAAAAGATGGCAAGGATGGAAAGATAGAACTGCATACATTTGGGATATACAACTGCATCATAATGAGTAAATGTAATATGTCACACTCTCCTGAGTTCCACACTTGGGCAAATATGCATTCCACTTGTATCATCTTACTTATATATTTACTTTCTAAAAATCACAAATGATATTTGGAAAATATTTTCCCTCTTTTGAATGAAATTTTAAGATGTTTATTCTGGGTATGAAAAAAAATGACAGAAATAAAAGAGGGAGACAAAAGAAGACAGCATAAAAAGGGGACATTGGATGCCCTACTTCATCTGGAACAAAGAGAAGTCAACTGCCCAGGCTATGGTGACCCAAGAAATTGGTTATTGATAAAGACTTTTTATGCAATTTTAAGTTGTACGAATTAGAAAGAATTATAAATTTTCCCCTTATGTAGCCCTATAATATTGTAACATGGCCAATAATTAAGAATAAGTCTTATTATAACATGGGAATTAGATATCCATTTAGATTTGGGTAGATTCATATTTGAATTAAACTTTGTTTATATAGAAAACTAGTAGCATTTATCTTAAGTTTAAACACACACACACAGAGATGTACACAATTCAAGTAAAAAAAAAAGTAGAAAAGGATATAGCAAAGCACAAAATGCAATTTGAAGTAAGACAGGATGGTTATCCTCTATATTCTTATGGCTATTGTTAGCCAGAACTAGTGGATTACTAGTAGATATATACAAAGTTGTTATCATTTAGTTAAATATGAATAATTAGTAGTCCTATATCTTATGACTTCACCAAAGTCTCAAAATTTGGCTCATTGGCAGTCATTAAGATGCACTAGAAGAAAGTACAGTGTTTGCTGTGGAAAGATAGAGATAGAGGATTTTTTGCTGACATCATTCCAGTTGACTGCCTAAGCATGGAATGCATGGTTAGGAAAGATAGAGAAGCTTTGAATTCCTCAATGACTGTTGACCTAACAGTTCCATTGCCCTGAAACAGAATGTTGTTGTTATTGTTTTTAAAATTGTATTTCATGCTTGGTATAACTGCTTTGTAGCCTGTGCTCTTGGCATCACAAGTAAACTGTCTAACCTGGCCCAAATTTTATGCAACTGAAATTGGAAGAGATGGATATTTACATGAGCCAACAGTCAGCTGAGGAGAGAGCCTCCAATGAGTCTAGCTACCTAAGAACCTTGTTTTTAATGAGTTACTTCTCAGATTGATTAGTCTAGGCTCAGATTATATAATATGTTCAATGTTGGTTCTTTAGGCAGTTTGCTTTTAAAAGTATACCAAGCATTTCTGTATTGTTGATGATGTACTGCGAGAATAGAATCATCCTGGAAATTTTAAAAAGCTCTAAAAATAAAATTTAATCTCTCATTTTTTAAAAGGTAGGATTTGCTTCTTGTTTCCCTACTGACAGTATCAAAAGATGAGAGCTGAATTTAGGTTTAGTGGGATTTCACAAATCATTCCTTAACACAGAAACTAACTTTTTTTTTTTTTTTTCCCTGAGGCAATTGGGGTTAAGTGGCTTGTCCAAGGTCATACAGCTAGGAAGTGTTAAGAGTCTTAGGTTACATTTGAACTCAGGTCTTCCTGACTTCAGGGTTTATGCTCTATCCACTGCGCCACCTAGCTGCCCCCAGAAACTAAAAACTAACTTAAAAAAAAAAAAAAAAAAGAATTTTTCTCAACCCAATACATTTTTTTATTTCTTATTTTTTCTATCCACCCATCCTTTTATCTTTCCAATCATTTCAAACTTCAAGCCCTCACTTTCACTCATGAACAACAATGTATTAACTTTAAAGATCCCAGGATTATAGAAGGTCAGAGATAGAAGAGACTTTAAAAATCATTTAATCATCAGTCTAACTCTGTAATTTCATAGATGAGAGAACCAAGACAGTCCAAGTTAAACACTGGATTATGAATGAGGTAAATCACCTGAACTCTCCCTATATTTTTCTTAGTTTCTTTGTGAATTAGTTACCCTAGTTGGTTAGAGTATCCCTCTATGTAAGGAATTTTTGTTGTTGTTGTTGTTGTTGTTGTTTTTTGAGGGGGGGATAGGGAAGTTGCTGAAATTGTTGTTTGTTGTTGTTTAATCCAGGGCTTTCTTATGCAAAAGTGCAGGAGCTATTCATGGACTCAACCCCATTCTAATCATCACAGGAGCTTTAGCCTGCTCTATTTTCCTTCCTTCCTTCCTTCTTTCCTTCCTTCCTTCCTTCCTTCCTTCCTTCCTTCCTTCCTTCCTTCCTTCCTTCCTTCCTTCCTTCCTTCCTTCCTTCATAATTGGGGTTAAGTGACATGTCCTGGATCACATTACTAGTATGAAGTGTCTAAGGCCAAATTAGAACTCACTTCCTCCCAACTTCAGGGCCATTGCTCTAACCACTGTACCATCTAACTGTCCCAACCTGCTCTATTTTCAATTTGGGCCAGTTTTCCCCTTCTTAAGTAATCTGATGATCTTCACCTTGGAAGATCACCAAGTCAATATCAAATTTAGTGTAGCCAACCATCAGTTTAGCCCATTACAGCTCAAAACTCTCAAGCTAAAGAGGTATCAGAAGTGTATCCCACCTTAGATAATAAGCATCTCACTCACTACTTAAACCAAGTTTATGGACTCAGTTTATGAGAAATCTATTTATTTTTAATCTCTTTTATGATCAACAACTGGCCTAATCCAGGTTCCACCTCAAATTTATATTATCATTGCTTTAAGAAGAAATTATATTAAAATGAACGGCTTAATCAGCATAGTGTGAGCTCCCCAAACATTACTGACACAATGGGGTAAAGAAGGAGACTCACCCCTTTTACCAGTGTTCTCACAATCTTAAATCTCAGATCAAGGTGAAATGAAAGAGTGGAGGTTTGAGGAGGCAATGTATGCCATATGGTCATTTGGTCAACATTTCTAGTAGGATGCTCATAATCTCCATATAAACATCACTAACTTGAAAATTTTGATTCCTGGCTTCCCACTTTTAGTCCTTTGTATATAATTATCACTAGAAATTTTAGTACCTGGGGCAAGCAGAGGATGAGAAAAAAAGAAAGCATCTTTCCTCCAGAGGATCTGTCCCATGGTATAGTTGATGATCCCTAGAATCCCAATCCTCGAAGTTCCAGAGATAATTGCTAGAAAGAGTGAGAGGCATCAAACACATGACATAATGATAGAAAAGACATGGCATTGGTCAGGCCCTCGATCCTGGAATATCACAATATATACCTGAAATGTGATAAGGTCAGCTATGATTTCTCATGGTTACAGAATCCTCAGGGGTGAAGTGAAGTCTTAAAGACAGGAAAGCAGGAGGAGTTGAAGTTCAAAGAAAGGATTGAATTTAAATTCAGGTATCAAGGATCAGGATATATAGGTACTAGGAGACCCTTTTGTAACTGTTCTCTCTTAATTTCATGATCAGATGACACAAGGACCCATACTTTGTGTGCTGCTTTTTCCAACTCTTTCTCCTTTTCTATTTCTCTTTCTTGTTCCTTTCTCTCTTTCCCTCTTGCCTTCTTCCTTTTCTCCCAACCTATTTTTCTAGCCTGTATTCTTTTTAAAATTTTACATCTGCATTAAAGATTAATTTAAAATATGAAAACAATAAATAACAAGAAGATACAAGATCCAGACTCTACTCTCAAGGAACTTAAGACTACTTAGTAAAGCTGATTTATTATCCAGAGCCACTTTCCCTCACTCATATCTCCCTTTTCCTCCCTATTTCTTAATAAGAAAAGTGATTCTCTTCTTATCAGGATTTTAATTGTTGCTTCTTTTGCTTTTATAGATCTCAAATACCTTATTTCAAACAGAGGTAGAGTTCTGAACTATTGTACTCAATTCCCCCCAAATTATAAAATTTGTGAATACATGGGACTCTGCTGAATTCTGACTACCCAATGTCTGATTTTCTTACTCTTCTCTCTATGCCTTCTTCCTTGTGCTTATAATGATTTCCCTGTAATTGCTGTTCTTCCCTTTCTTCATTAAAAAAGCCTCTCCCTCAATGAAACTTTCTCCTATTACCTTCCTCTATTTCCCATTTCCTTCTATTTAATAGAAATGACTTGTTGGTCTTTCCATTGTTAAATTCCCACACAACCAGAGAAAAGATACCCCCACACCATCAAAATTATAAAGAATGCATCAATGAGTTTTATTTGAGTTTCAGTTAAAATACCTTATTATTAATATGTAGCTCTTTAGAGATTCTCAATCCTTTAGAAATTATGAAGTCCTACTATTGTAAGAGGTCCCTCCCTTTCATGAACCACACACATATACACCATAGGCTTGGACCTCAGATCAAACACTTGGGAATATTTTCCCCACCATTATCCCTCTTTATCATATATGGATTTTTTCTATACTAACATATATATTCTCCCATATCGTCCATAAAGTTTTCTCCAATATTCCAGACACCCTCCTCTGGGTCAATAATTCTTAATCTGTTTTGTTTAATGAAACATTTTGTAGACTGGCAAAGCATATGGGTCCCTTCTCAGAATAATGTTTTTAAATGCTTAAAGTAAAATTATAGGTAAAAAAAAAACTACAAAGATAATCCAAAGATATCCAAAGATAATCAATATTGAAGTACAATGTCAATTATCAAAATAGTAAATAAAAAATAAGCATAAGAATCCAAGGTTAAGAACCCTCACATTTCATGACAATCAAGGCAGTGCTCAGGTAATCTATTATTCTTCCACTTTGCTAAATTACCAGGTTTACCTTTTCTGATCATCCATTTCCTCTATGATGTTCCTTATGTTATTTCTTTAGAAAAAATTTTGTTGCTGTTGTTGTTGTTTTTAGTCTGAATCTGGGGTTCTCACTGATATAAAAGGCTCCCCACAAGGAAATTCCTTCCGTCAATGTAACTTTTCCTCAATTTATGTTTTAGTAAGTTGACCACTTAGAGGATGGTCACTTGCTCAGGGTCACACAGCCAGCATGTGTCAATGCAGACTTGAATCAGGATCTTTCTATCTCCAGGGCTAGCCTTCTATCCACTATTCTACCCTACTTTTCGGCTGTGCAAACACTATCATTGGTTATATGCTACAACTTATTCAGGTCTACAATAATCAACATGTATTTTATAGCACTTTGAAATTTACCAAGTATTTTTCCTAAGAATACTTAAGTAATCCAACTAATCCATATATTATTATACCCATTTTTACAGATGAGAAATATTAAAAAGTTAGGAGATTTACCCAGTCACACAGTGGATAAATGTAAGGTAATATTTGAATCTATATCCTTGATTATTAGTCCAACACTATTTCTTCAATGCTGCATTGCCAACATATATCTCACCTTTAAAGACTTCTAGGTCACCTTCAATTGTGATTCTTTGAAAATTATGGGATAACATGATTCAATAATGTCTTCTGAGAAATATTTAGAGAAACTTGGACCATAGAATTGGGGGTAAGGGTACATCACTCTCAGGGAAAATTCTAGGCAAGAAATAGTATGATCTGATTAAAGGGGCATTAGAGATTTGTCATCTAAGAAATCAAGAGATTAGATTTTACGCACAATCTATATTTACAGAAAAGCATGCAAGGTTCTTTAGATCCTTCATTAAAATGCTATAATATTTTTTTCCTTTGAAAAAAATATGGGAAAACATATTCAGATTTCTTGGGGCCAATAACTATCTGAATATTTGAAAATCAATATAATGGGTATGCTAAGAGAGAATTTCCCTTATGTGTATTTCCCAGAATGTGTATGTTTTGTTCTTAAATTCTTGATAGATACATTCTTAGGACTCCATTTCCCAAGAAGTATGTGGTGATGGTATATCAGGAGATTGGGGTGAAAAGACTATAAATGATTTTGGATTATTAGTGAGTGGTTTCTGCCAAAATCTGGAATATTGTAGAGGCTTAAGGAGTGTCAGACAAAAATGGTACCATCTAGGAACCCAAGAGTGCTATGGTTCCCCTCAGGTCCAGAAAACAAGATGTCTGAAGAGGGTGGAAAGGGAGATCATGATTTTTAGTATAAAATACATTTATTTTGGGAGTAAAGTCCTTTTACTTTAGATCCAGAAGATTGTGAACCTCTCTTTACTGTCAGAATAAAGACTTAAGGGAATTTATTTCCCAAACAACTCAGGAGAAAAAGGGGGGATGAGATTATCTGTTCAGTAACTATTGTTTTATTGTTCCCCTATAATTATATTGTTTCTTTCAGTCCTTAGTCAATGTTTTACTCTTCTATGCTTAGGAAATGATAAATAACTGAGTTCATAGACCTCAACTGAATTTAGAAGTTTCCATTTTCAAAATGAATAGGAATACAATGGGCCAAATTATGCAAATTGTCACTAAAAGTTTTCACAATTTGAACTGAGATTCATGTGATTTCCCTCTGAATGGGACTGCATGGCTTACCTGTAGTACTTGATTCCAGATTTAGCACCTCTACCTCCCAGGAAGGAAATACTGATGGTCCAAAGCTTTCTACTTAAAGATCAATATGGAAGAGATTCCCCCATAATGAACATTCTACTGAACAAGAACCTAGTAATGACAATAATGTTACATGTCTAGGATGCCTTAAGATTAGGAAAGTGTTTCCCTCATAACAACCCAGTAATATAAATAATATTTCCTTATTTCCTTCATTATTACTTCATTATTTCCTTTTTTACCTGTTTCCTCATTTGTAAAATGAGATGGATAAGAAAATGGCAAACCAATAATTTTGCAAAGAAAATGCCAAAGAGTTGGGTCATGATGAGTTGGACATGCCTAAAAACAACTGAACAACAACAAGAATCTCCTTTTTGTAGATGAAGAAAGTGAGTATCAGAGAGATAAATTAGTTTATATAGTCACATAGCTAGAGTCAAGAATGGAAAAGGGATCTTTGCTGATTAGGATTCAGAGTTTAGGACTGAGTAAAAAGAGCTAGATTTTGAAATTTACCAACAATGAAACATTTGATTGTGTATCTCTCTGTTTAATTATCAAATAGGTGAAATGTGTAAAGCATACACACAGAAGAATTTGTGGTGTCATTCAAGAGGCAGAGATGCTTCCCAGGTTACTACTAGTTCATGTCCCTTAATATCCTTAGGGCACTAGTCTACTTTGGCTCACATAAGATTGCACAGTCCCTTCTGTCAAAATAGGAGGCTTATCCCCTCAATTCTAGCTCTGTTCAGATGGAAAATCTCTGCAAAGTCTGAGATTTAACCTTCTCACCCTTTTGTGACACTCCCTGATGCTTTCAGCACATAAAACTAGGAAATAAGAAGTGACATGTCTTTGTCAAATCACTCAAATTAGCTTCTGTCAAGGAAGAAAAAGAGGGTGTATGGTTTCATACTGGAAGTAAGTCAGATAACCCAAAAAACTATAATTTGTTTTGGTAGCCCACCATAAGTTAAAATTGAAGTCACTTGGTTGATCAACCAATTAGTGGTCATTACTAAAATGAATTGAAGAGTAATTTTTTTTCCCTTTTCAATTTCCTATTTCATCAGTCACCTGTTGCTTATCCTTTAGGGGAAAGAAAGAATAACTGAGTCTGTGATTGTATCCATGTAAGGGAATTCCAGATGAAGAAATGTCCTCCTCCCTCAGTGACTAGGGAGTGACTGGTAACACAAAACTTAAGTAATTTGCTGTGGGTCACACAACCAGTATGTGTCAGAGACAGAATTTGAACTCATGTTTTCCTGACTTCAAGGCCAGCTCTATATCCACTGTACCCACAGAGATCTCTCTATGCTTATTGCATTTAAAAAAAAAAAAAAGGCAGCTGACTCTGGGACTCACTGAAGTATAATGAATAGGAGCAAGAAATTGCAGGTTTAATTAGACAGATAATCAGCCTTGGGAATAGTCACTTGTTAATGGCAAATAAGAAATCAAAGGAAGGATAGTAAGTATTAAATAATATGTGTTTAATTCATTTTCACCTCTGATAATTCTTAGGAAGAAAATAGACTTATGTATACATTTGGAGGAAGGGCGTGGGAAGGGCTGATTGAATGGAGAGAAAGGTCAAAATGCTGCTAATTTCCATGTATTTATGTCCAAAGTTATTGATAGTGATCATCATAATTCTAGGTAACCCAAGGTGAGAATTGATATTGTTTGCTCCAGAAGATGAGTGGAGTAGGAAAGTTTCTAAAGGACCTTGAAATGTGAAGTTTTGACCAGCAGAGATAATACGGTTTTAGCTGTCTGCTTACTGTGCACAAGATTTTGCTGCCTTCCTTTCAAGTGAAAGAGGAAAGGATTGGTTGCACTTTGCAGAACTCCTTGGATGATCCAGAGGTGGTTCAAAGTGGAAAAAATGAAGAGAGATTAACCTTTGATAAGGGAAAAATTCTTCAAGATAAACACTAAAGTAACTTCAGATCGACTGTGAGAATGTATGTCTGAGAGTCAGCTTTGGCTGTTATGCAGAAGAGTTATCTGGGGCTCATATCCAGGGCAAGGGAACTAAGTTAAGGATTTACCTCCAAGAACAGATGTGAAACAGAAAGGCAAAAATAATACTTTCGTGTGTTGTGTCCCAACCAGATTTTAAGAGCATATGCCAGCACCATAAAATTAGATACAACTCATTTGTCAAAAGAAGCAAGGCAAGTAGAAGGCAGGGAAATGGAGGAAAATGACCAAAAAAAAAAAAAAAAAAAAAAAAAAAAAAAGACAAATGGAATACTTGCTGTGATATCTAAAGAGAGAAAAACAATACCTATTAATTGCAAATAAAGAGCATACTAATTATTTACCTAGATTGCTAGGTGGCACAGTGGCTAGAGCACTGGGCTTAGAGAATGGAAGGTATGATGTGATCATACCTTGGATGTGATTTCAGACACTTGGGCAAATCACTTCAGTTTCATTTGCTAATTGGAAATGATAATAGCAGTACCTAAATTCTCAGCATTGTTATGATGGTAAAATGAAATATTTATAAAATCCTTTGCATCCTTAAAATGCTACATAAATACATCCAAGATATGCATACACAATATATGATCATGAATATTTTCAAATTCAAAGTCAGCAAACATCTCTAAGTTCAGAAACCCAAGGAGGTGTAATCATTAGAGCAGTTTTGGTACTTTGCAAGCATCCTTCTAATAGACATTCACAATGGGGTGAGTAATATTAGGATGGTACCCAAGTTTTCATGAACACATTCTTAAGCCATTTTAAACCACCCTTTCTTTTTATTCAATTGTTTTCCACAGCATCACCAAGATTGATCTTCTCTTTGCTGTCTCAGAAACTGATTATAAAGTATCCTTCCCTTACTAAAGGCAAATTTCAGTTAGATCTTAGCTGTTTTTGCTAAGATTTAAATAGTGCATTTAATGTTATATATATTGAAATAACTATAAAACAAAGTGGAATGAATTAAATATGTTTTAAAAAATAGAAAAAAGGAGGCTCTCAGAGAGATGAAAAAAGTACAGAGAATCTCCAAATGCCTTTATTTAATGCACTAGACCTCATAATAAGCCATTCAGGCTCTAGGCAAGTACTCAAACCAAAGGCCATGACATCAGGCATGTCCAACACAGATCTATACCTATTCTTGATCCCTTATCTTTTCTCATTTAATAACAGTTTGCTAATGACCCACATTTGTTCTTGGTCCCCTGTTCTCAAATAATGAATGACTTCCTATTGGAATTGAATGAGGCAAGATTTGGCCAGAGGAGAAAATGATGAAAGACTAGATAGGCTGAGCCAAAACTGCCCAGTTAATGAGATTAACATCAGAGAATTATGAATGGAACCTTAGAAGAAAAAAGTAGTCACAGTTTCAAAGCAGGTTCTCTGCAAGTGGAGTGGAGAAATCAGTTAACTCATTATTATAACTAAAGTATTCTACCAGCTGTGTGATATAAATATGCTAATAAGATATATTGTTACAGTAATATCTAGTAATGACAAGTGATTAGAAAGTTCTCATTACATTGTTTGTGAGAAGAAGATTAGAATAATTGGATCACATAATTAGATCAGAAAGGAACCTCAGAAACAATCTAATCTAAATCAGTCATTGTTTAGTTACAGAAATTACGGTCTTTTTAAAGAGGGTAAATGACATGCCCAAGATCTTACAAATAGTAAAAAATATAGTCTATGAAATGAGCAGCAGCACCTTTTTGTAGGTTTACAGGTGATTATCTGACCGTCATATCAGAAGAGGTTTGAAAAACTACATAGCCAGTGGATCCTATTTGGTTCACTTTTAACAGTACATCTGTAATAAGTCATGTTATTCCTGAAGAGAATTGGATATTTCCCCAATTATTGCCATATTAGGGTCAAACCAAAGATTTTCAGCAGTTTCACACTGAAAGCCAGACTTCTGGCAGGATTAGAAAAGTTAAGGGAAGCCTGGGAAATAGACAAGGAAGAAAAGACAGAGCAATGTTGGGAGAAAGGTCCAGCTCCAGTGAGTTCTTGGAAACCAGGGAGGACAGTCATCAGAGACAAGAAATCTAAATTGTGTAAAAGCTTCTCTCATACAAGTGGATTCTTTTCCCTTTCTTTTTGTAGCAGAAACCAGTGACTGGACTATTATAGTTTCTACCCCATTTCCCTCTTTCTCTTACATTTGTGTATCCTTATAGGCTGTTCCTCATGCTTTAAATATATTCCTTTTCTCATCTGTACATATTGAAATTCTTCAGTTTCTTCAATCCCTAGCTCTGGTGCTATCTTCTTCATGAGGACCTTCCTGGTTTTTCTGAGCTGAAAGTGAACTACCCCTCTTTCTCTCTCTATCGTGAACTACCCTTCTTTCTGTCTCTATCTTTTTCTCCCTCTCCTCGACCCCTCCTTCCGTGATTGAGTGGAACTTTGCCTGGATTCCTCAATTTTGCATTTCACTTTGTATCATACTTACTTGTATATATTTTATTCCCCTCTACCTTTAATTTTGAGACCAGGACTATGTTATTTTTCATCTTTGTACACCCAGAACTTAGTATAATATTTTTCATAATAAGTACTTAACAAATGTTCATTTAAATTGAAATGAATTGAATTCCAAAACCCAGGCTTCAGGATTATGAGTGCTAGTCCTCCCTGAAGTAAGGATAGAATCTTTAGAAAAAATTTGGATTCTGTTTTTATTTGTTCTTGCCTTTGCATGTCACTTTCTTCACTAGGTGACCTCTCCCTAAACCCTGTAGACATGAATTTAGTCCATTTAATTATTTCAATTTTCATACCACTAATAAATTCTGCATGCCATTAAAAAAAAAAAAAACATATCTCTGGAGCGTCTCTAGAAACTAGAATAGTTCTTTTTTCCTTTTTGTTTCTATCATCATTAGATCGACCCATTCATTTCCTACCAATCCCAATACCCAATATTTTCTGGCTGTGCGTAACCCTTCCTGTTCATCCTGCAGTCCCCCACCATGTGTTATTTCCTACTTGGGTAGCAAGAGATTCTAGTGGGCTCAAGAGACTTAGAATGCTTTGGGCCCAAGGCTTATAAAAGAATTTGACTCAGTCCTAGTGCAGCTTAGCCTCTAAAGAGAGGGATAAAATTATTTTTAATTGTCTCTAGTGCTTTTTCTTTGAAAAAGCACTTAAAGAAAGCTTAGCAGTAGCTCTTGCCTAGGATCTCTCCAAACAAGAAAAGAATGATATTCAGTGTACAAAGGAAATTAAGATATGGGACAGCTATTTATTTCCTTCACACTTACACAAAAAAGGTTTAAAATATAATTCTCAGAGGCTGAATTGGTACATAGGGACCATTCCACAGAATGAATATCCAGGGCACTCCTGGAAACTTTAGAGACTCCAAGAATATGGTAACTCATTGTTTGGACCATTTTGAGATGACAAAATTTCCTGTCTGCTTCCAGTCATGTGGTGGCACAATGATGAAAAAACATAGCATTTTAAAATGAAATGACAAACCCTTAGGAGTTCCTGGGTCTTTTCCTTTCCCCATGACATGGGCAGGATAGGATAGGATCTGTTAAATGGAGACATGGTTTCCTAATGTTCCTCTGTTCTGTGACTATCTTATGTGGTAACTAGTACATTGTTTTGACTCTTCTATAGAGGGGATGAGGGAATAGATCATGTTATACATGAAGCAATGCTTCTGATGAGGTTAGTGGCAGGTTCAGGGTTCAGGGAACCAAACGAAGAGGTCTAGGGTTCCTGGTGGTCAGGGAATCAAATGAAGAGGTTCAGCTCTCCAAGATTCCTCTAGGATTCAGCGTAGGGCAGGGAGTTGTGGGAACCCCCTTCTGGTGGTGTAGAGATGCTTCATAAAAGAATTTATGAATCCGAAAAGCTAGACTGGCAAAAAGAAGTTTATTATTGGCATTTGGAAGTCAGCCTTTGCTTTGAGTAGAAAGACTGAATTCCTTGGTGGCAAGGTCCTGACAGAGAAGTAGTTTCTAGTGGAGGTGTCCTGGAAGACAGAGCATTTCTAGCAGAAAATCCCAACAGAGAGGTATAAAGTCCTGTTAGGGAAATAGGTGAGAAAGAATTAAAAAGGGGGTAACGCTGAAAGAAAATATCATTTCAGCGGGCAGAGGGTTGCTGCTATGCCAAGGAGAGAGAGGTTTCTTGGCATGACATGTTAAGTCCTCTGCAAGACCTGAGGACTGTGCCCCAAGTTGGCTCAATTTATAATAGCCCCTCTTGATAGAGGCTGGATGCAGAGCTAGAATCAGAGAAAATCAGAATTGAATGAGTGTCTCTGGGTTAATTTTCACCTCAATAGGGAGCTTGATTAGTAGAGAGTATTATCAGTACAGGTGGTGCCTGCCTCTCAGGATAAGAGAATGAAGCTGTTTATCCTGTTTCCCTCTGGCAGGGTTTTTTTTTTTTTTTACAGAGGCCAGGATTCAAGGAGACTTTATCCTTGAAGGAGTTTCAGAGAGAGAGTTTTGGGTCCCCCCTCTTCAATTATCATTCTTATTTATTCTTTATTAATATTTGCCCTTATATTTCCTTCTTCCAATCACCTCACTCCCATCTCTAAGCATGCTTTTATTTTTCATTGTTTTTTGTTGTTAGTTTTTTTTAAAAGTTGAATAAAGTTAACTTTTGTCTTTATATTTTCACTTCCCCTTAACCTTCTTTCAGGCTACTAAAATCGTATTCATCTAAAAAAAAAAAAAAAAAAGAAAAAGAAAAAAAAAAGAAGAAAGAAAAGAAAAGTCAAGATTTAAGCAAAGTAAATTGATTCAATATCTGAAGGGCACATACTTCATTATGCAAACATAGACCTCTACCTTTCTGCTAAAAAAAGGAACATATGTTTCATTATCTGTTCTCTAGGACTAAAGTTATTCATTGCAATTCATCAGAGTTGGGCCATTGTCATTTACATCACTATTATCCTTTGTTATTTGTTCCTATTATCTTTATTTTCCATCACTTCATGTAAATCTTACTACTTTTTTTCTAAATTACTTTTTTTTTTCATTTCTTACGGTGAAATAATATTCTATACCAAAATTCCTTAGCTATTCCTCAAATAAAGAGTATTCATTTGACTAATATTTTTTTACCCCAATTAGTAGTCTTAGGAATATTTTCATATACATATATATATATTTTTTTTTTTTCCTATATGCCTTAATGTAACTGATCTCAGTGATGGGAGTGCTTGATTAAAGAATATGAAGAGTTAAATGACTTTTGTTATTTAATTTCAAATTATTTTCTAGAATAGTTGGACCAATTCTCAGTTCCACCAGAAATATGTTTCTGTGACAATCTTTACATACCTCTTCTGACATTTCCATTTTTCATAATTTTTGCCAATTTTGTGGAAATGAGGTAAAGTTTCAGAGTTATTTGAATTTTTTTTTAGTCATTAATAACTTGGAACATTTCTTCTTATAGTAATTGGTCATTTGTCTTTCTTTCTTTAAAAGAAGAATGCTTTAAAAAGCAAAATTGGCCAAATGGAAAAGGAGGTACAAAAGCACTAAGGAAAATAATTCCTTTAAAATTAGAATTGAAGAAATGGAAGCTAATGACTTTATGAGAACGCAAGATACAAAAAAAAAGAAGTGAAAAAATAGAAAAAAATGTACTCAGCAAAACTGGAAAGCTATTTGGAACAATGCTCAAAAAGTTATCAAACTGTGCATACCCTTTGATCCAGCAGTGTTACTTATATCCCAAAGAGATTTTAAAGAAGGGAAAGGGACATGTAAGTGCAAGAATGTTTGTGGCAGCCCTCTTTGTAGTGGCCAGAAACTGGAAACTACATGGATGCCCATCAACTGGAGAATGGCTGAATAAACTGTGGTATATGAATATTATGGAATATTATTGTTTTGTAAGAAATGACCAGCAGGATGATTTCAGAAAGGCCTGGAGAGACTTACATGAACTGATGCTGAGTGAAATGAGCAGGACTAGGAGATCATTATATACTTCAACAATACTACATGATAATCAATTCTGATGGATGTGGCCCTCTTCAACAATGAAATGAACCAAATCAGTTCCAATAGAGCAGTAATGAATTGAACAAGCTACACCCAGCAAAAGAACTCTAGGAAATGACTATGAACCACTATATAGAATTCCCAATCCCTCTATTTTTGTCCGCTTGCATTTTTTATTTCCTTCACAGGCTAATTGTACACTATTTCAAAGTCTAATTCTTTTTGTACAGCAAAATAACTATTTGGACATGTATACATATATTGTATTTAATTTATACTTTAACATATATAACATGTATTGGTTAACCTGCCATCTGGGGGAAGGGGTGGGGGAAGGAGGGGAAAAGTTGGAACAAAAGGTTTTGCAATTGTCAATGCTGAAAAATTACCCATGCATACTTAAAATCCATTAGGTCTATATCTTTTGTTATGACTTCTAAAGCAAACATTTAGTTCTGCCTTTATATATTTATTCATGGTTTCTTTATTTCCTGGTACATGATTATTTTTTATATAAGTACAATTAGATATTGAGAAATAAGTGTATTATTCATCCTAACATCCCAACCTAAATTTCTAAACAATCTGTTAAGTTTTGTGATTCCATTTTTGTTTTCTTTATTAGTCTTTCCCTTGCTTTTCTAATTTGTTTGTTTACTCTATTGAAGATTTATCTGGTTCTAAAGAGCAATAATATATTCTCCTAAAGTAATGTTGCTTTATATATATTTTTCAATTTGTTTAGTGTTTCTTTTATGAATTTAAATGCATCCATATTTAGTAATGATTTTGTTTCATTATCCATAATATCTTTAATTATTCTCCAATTTTCTTGTTTGCTTCTTTTAATAATTTGATAAGTAAGCATTTTATAAGATATCCTCACTGTTTCATTTTGTCCCTAACCCCTGTCTACAATTTAATAATAGCTAATAATAATTATGGTAGCAAACAGATTGCATATGCTTTAAATTTTGTATGTATTATTCTGTCTTATCCTCACAAGATCCCTAGGAAAGAGATACAATTACCAACAGCATCTTAGCACTTGAGGAAACTGAGGCAGAAAGAAGTGGTGTCTTGCTCAGGGTTACTCAGATAGTACGGGTCTCTAAGGCAGGATTTGAATTTGAGTGTTCCTAA
Organism: Sminthopsis crassicaudata; assembly: GCF_048593235.1. Taxonomy (NCBI): domain Eukaryota; kingdom Metazoa; phylum Chordata; class Mammalia; order Dasyuromorphia; family Dasyuridae; genus Sminthopsis; species Sminthopsis crassicaudata. The sequence continues at coordinate 347,989,847 of NC_133617.1, read as the reverse complement.
TTCCAAAACCAGCACTGTCTCCACTAAATCAGGGTTTTGAGAAGCTTCTTTGAAATTCAGGGATAGACCTTGTCACCTAATTATCATATAGAAAATTCTTGGAAAATAATATTAGTTGGAGTTGTGTTAATAAGCTTTATATTATTGGGTCTTTTTCTCCCCAATCCCCCATACATTTGTTTTCTTCACCATCTTAGATGAAAAAGCTAAATAAGTGGGATACTCTCCCTTTTTCCATTAGCGTGGGGAAGGGAGTTATTTCTGAGTGGGGAACAGTTGAAGCCCCTTGTTCAAGTTCCAGATGAAAATCTATGCATTCAGTATCATCAGTAACATAGGATGTGGGATCTGAGCAGAAACATGGGTTATATGGTTTCATCAGACCTTAAATGCAATTCTAGATCTATTACAATCTGATGTCGTTGAAAAATTAAAACAGGATCAGCATATGGTTGTCAAATGCTGACCCCACTCAATAAGAAAATGGTAAGAAGTTCTCATCCTGAATGAAAAGATCAGGGAAATTCTGTAAAGTATAGACTCTAATAGAACCAGTAATACATTCTCTATCAAGGGTTGGCAAAAAAACAGAGAGAAAGCATGAATCTATAATTATTACCTCTCTTTATACAAGGAAAAGGTTCATCTATCCAGATAAATTATCCAGACTCATGAAGCCAGTAAAAAAATGTAATAAGCTAGACTGACCACAGAGCTTTCCTTTCTTACTCTCCTCAACAACCACAGGCAAAAGTTCTAAGATACTCATTTATTTGGCCATAATACTTCCCTTAATGACTTGTTTGTCCACTTCCAAAGCTGTTTTCAGTAGATTTTGTAAATCTGCAGAGAACAGAAGAAAAGCTTATGCAAAATTGCTGCAGGCTGGTGATTTTGAAATCAGCTCTTTCTGGAGGGGATACACTGAGTGTACAGTAGGAAGGTTATACTGTCAAACCCAATTAGCTTTGCTTCTCTTAAACTGCCCTGTATGTTTCCAGGGTCTCTTATGACATGCAATGTTGATGCAGACACTTTGCTGAGAGACTGAATATAGGAAACATTTTATTTTTCCTAAGTAAGTGCATGAATATAATTAAGATTAAGGAAATGTCAAATGTGCTTTTTTAAATGGTGAAAATGAATACAACACTGTAGAAAATAAAAATTTAGACTTACTATTTTCAAAGTGGTCATTGGTTTTGCCTTTTCTTTTTTTAGTCTAAGACTATAGATTTAAGTGAAAAACAATGCAAATCAAGAAAATGATTGTTAAAAATAAATCAAAATTGGGGGGGAAATTAGATAAGGTGGCATCATGGGGAAAAAGCACCAAATTTAAAACCAGAAGAGCTGAGTTTGAATACTGGTTCTTTTACTGATTGGTGATTCCTGGAATAAATCACTTCATTTTTCTGAGTCTCCATTTCTTTCACCAGTAACAAGAGATAATTCTCTCTCAGGGCACTTATCATTTAAATGTTCCTTAAGAATCTAGTAATTGTCATAGTGGTTCATGCCTCCAGGCCATTCAGACTAGTGAACTCTCTCACAGTGTCTTTATTGGATGGTTGATAAAGGGGCAAGGCTATTATTCTTCATGATGTCACTTAAAGGTCTTTCATGATACACCCACCCATTTTATTTGCTGTTGGGTACTTCAATTTATTTTGTATAACCTTGATTAGATATTTTAAAATTTGCTTATCAGTGTAAAATAGTGTCTCTTTTTCTCTATCCCCAATCTCACAAACCTGAGGGAAGAGTCTATTTCATGTTTGTTTATGTAGCCAGCAGGTGGCACTATCTGGTAAGGTTTGTAGGTTTAAATGAAAAACTTAAAGAGAAGTTATTCTCTCCTCACAACAACTATTTGGAATTTTCTGAGCAAATCACATTCTTTTCCCAGTTCTTTAGATTAAAAAAAAATGACAGTAAAGGTTATGAACTTTGCCTTCAGAGTATGTTACATGGAGAAAAGTATTTTGCCTTTTACTAAATCGATCAGACTAAATACTCATGACTCGATAAATTAGAATAAATGGTTTAAAGCATATGTTTCATTTTCTTTGCTATTTACAACTTTATAATATTATCAACAAATCAAGGTTCTATTATCTAGCTCCCATTTAGGAGACTAAGGAGAGAGAATACTAGAATTTTAAACAGAGCTTCAAATCTTTGTTCTACTTAATTTTTAATTAATCAATAGCTATTAACTGTCTTTTCCCATTGCAGTCTCTTTATGCTCAAATTAAAAACAGACATAAAAACATAGAAGTTATAACTGATACTTTATATGAAAACATGGAAAGTTGATAATCATTTAATAGAAAAATTACAAAGGAAATGTCTATCAACTATAGGAATAGGGTAAGGGGCAAAGGTATTTAATCTTCACTACCTTTGATCAAAAGAAAAGACAATAGTCATCAGCTTCAGTCCATTCCAGATACACTCCTTAGAGTCCTTTCTAATAAGCAGAGGTTCTAATTCACTGTGACCATGGCTCCAATGCCCAGACTTTAGTCTATGAACTTTAAGTATCTGTAGTGGCTTTTTAAATCTCAGCCAGTCATTGATCTGTTACCACATGTTTGCTTCCTCCAAGAACTGAAAAAAACTGTAATCTCTCCTTAGCCAGCTGATCTCAACATTGTTTCTGTGGAATTTATTTATCTTTCCCCATTAGGTAAGAGTGGGGACCATAGTCACAATGTTCATGGGAATTACAATTCCTAAAATTCCAAGTTCAAAAACATTTGTCATTTCTCCAGAAGATCTAGTTATAGATATGTATTTTCAGCACCTAATACAGTGCCTGACACATAATAATCACTTAACAAATGTATTTTGAGTGAATGAGATACATCTATCCTGAGCATCCCTAGTTATAAGATTTACCTCTAGAATGTGTTTAATCTCCTTGGCCTATTTCCCTAAAGATATGCTTAAAAAGAAATTTCCAGGGGCAGCTAGATGGAGCAGTGGATAGAGCACCAGCCCATAAGTCAAGAGGATCTGACTTGAAATCTGATCTCAGACACAACACTTCCTAGCTGTGTGACCCTGGGCAAGTCACTTAATTACAATTGCCTCAGCAAAAAAATAAAAAAAAATAATAATAATAAAAAGAAATTCCCAGAATCAGTAAAAGAGAAAAGTAACTCTTTAGGGAGTTAAACATAGCAAGCTCTTCCCAAATGTCCAGGTATATTTTTACCACAGGCTTCAACCTAATGAATTCTTATAGTAACCTCACAGCCTACTTTTAGAAAGAATTTTCATGTTTACCAAATGCTTTATACATAACTTTTCATTTGGTTCTCACAAGACTAGAGACTTGAGCATTTTGAATCCATGACGTAAGGAACAGTTTGCTTATCCTACTTTCCCACATCTCATTGGCTCTAAGGGAGAAAAACTTCTGTTAGAAGTTAAAGGCTAGAGGACCAAATAAGCTTCATGTTTTTGCACATACATGAATATGCATGACTATAAATCATTGACAAAAAGAAGTGAGATGGCAGTCTCACTATTTTCCTCCATTTCCACCAAAAAAGGATTCTATACTTCCAAAGGAATCAAATTGGCTGTGTAGGAGATGGAAGGAGACAGGCATTTATTTCTATAAGAAAGATGCTCATGGTAGGGGGTAGGGAAAGTAGAGAAGAGCAATTGCACAGTTCTGACTCTTTTTGCATGAGGGCCCTGGGCTAAATGAGAATTAATGTGTAATTCAGTTTCTTTCCTGATAGAAAAAGGATTAAAATACTGATCCATTGCTGGATCACCAAGAGGAAGGACTGGTAATAATTAAGGCAATGCACTTTGCAGATATCTAAGATGTTGCTATAAATGAAGCAGTGTGGTGGGGGTGGGAGGGCTGGGAAAGCTGCTTTCTGAATTGAAGAACTTGAGTTGGGATACTCCAGTGGCCATATGAGCTTGAACATGTCATCTCACTTCTAAGCCTATATATATACATACATACATATATATACATACATACATATATACATACATATACATATATATACATACATATACATATATACATACATACATACATACATACATACATATATATGTATATGTATATATATGTATTTTTTTTTCTTACTAAGACAATCAGGGTTAAGTGACTTACCCAGGGTCATACAGCCAGGAAGTGTTAAGTGACTGAGGCCAGATTTGAACTTAGATCCTCCTGAGTTCAGGACTGGCTCTATCCACTGTACCACCTAGTTGCCCCCTGTTTCCTCATCTTAAAATAAAGAGGTCAGAGTATGTGATCTCTAGGGCTCCATTTCTAAATGTCCATGGGTAAGTAATTTTTTGTAATTGAAGAAAGCACAGGCTTATTCTATAGGAGGGATAAGTTAAGCCAGGCTCTATTAGGAAGGGCTTCCTGATGACAATGAACTGGATGCTGCTGGATTCTTCTTTTTTTTAGAGATTTGATAGAATTTATTAGGATTTAAAGACCTGAGAGGAAAAATGATCCTCCATTCCTCTTTTCATTTACACCCCATTTTGGGATTTTTAAATATCTATGAAATTTTCTATAGCTAAGACAAAATTTGAAACTGCGAAGTGTTTGGAATGCATTTATTAGAAAATAGCACTTAAATGTCAACTTTACTTCTAGTCTACTCTTATTTAGATTACTCCAATTAGCAATTTTTTTTTTTTTTTACTTTAGTGCCTTCCCAGCTCTAATTCCATGGCATCTCTTGTCAGCATACAGCCTGAAAGACCTTGTGGCTCTTTGAAGAAAGAAGACATGTGATAACATAGGGAAAAAATTTAATCTTTTCAAAGCCACATTCCAGTTAACAGCCCCTCTCTATCCAGCCAGCATTGGCTCATTTGTGCCAAGGGCTTCTTTTGGAAGTGTGGTTTCTACCCAAACTATAGAGCACATTGTTGATACAGATTTTTGTTCTTTTTCTCTCCCTTTATAAAAGAATAATTCAGTGCTAATATTAGATTCTCTAAACTGACTTCTATTATAGTACACAGCCGGTCGTAAACATATGGAACTCTGGTATTTAATACTCAATTACTTGTTGAATCATTTAATTGTTGATGCAAATTTGATGCTCTGAGAGGTGAATAGCAGTCTAGAACTCCTATTTGCAAAGGAAGGATTCATATGATGTCCCCCTGACCAAGTCCTTCTTCTTTTTTCCACATAAATCCCTGATGGAAAGAAAATAAAGCTATGTAGGTGTTATTAGTGGATCATTTTAGGTAATGGTCTAAAGTAATATTCATATTAATTTCACAAAAAAAAGCAAGATTCTTCTTCCTTAATAAATAATATTAAGAGAATATTATTTTGTAGGCTCATAAGTCTAGGGCTAAAAGTGTCCTTAGAAGTCAATACTTCAATAGATAGAATATAATCATAGCTGACATTTACAGAGAATTTATGACACACAAAGTACTTTGCCCACATTATCTTACTTGATTCACATAACAAATTCTTCAGCTTTCTGTGGACAAATCCCTCAAAAGCATCCTACATCTATTACTATTAATAACAACTAAGAGGGGCATCTAGGTGGCACAGTAAATAGAGCACCAGCCCTGAAGTCAGGAGGACCTGAGTTCAAATCTGGCCTCAGACATGTAACACTTCCTAGCTATGTGACCCTGGGCATTTAATTAACCCCAATTGCCTCTGCAACAAATAAATAAATGGATAAACAAATAAACTAATAAATAAATAAGCAAGCAAATGAATAAATGAATAAAGAGAATATTATTTTGTAGAATGGCTATCTCAGTGGAAGATTAAAAAAAATTATAGAAGGAAGTTTCCATAAATCAAAGGCTGTCAAGTTTTTGAAACTGTATACTTTGGGTACTTAGAAATAATGTTTCCTTCAGAAATTCAGATGTTTGCCAATTACATTTAGTTTACCCTTTTTAGAGTATCTTAAATAGAAACAAGTTAATTTTCCCTCAATGTCACTTCTTTAATGCCCTAGTTGAGTCAAATCAAATAATATATAAAATATTAAATTACATGATTAATGAATTATTAAATTAAACATTTATTAGCTTCACCTATATATTTAAGCTGTTCTAGATATTGTGGCAGTGGTATGCAGGAGTTGGAGAAAGCTGAACATCAGATTTTTAGTGTAAGCATTTATGCCTCAGAAATCATCAAAGATTACAAAAGATTCCAAACCAGGTCTTGATTTTTTTTTTTATTGTCTAGACTTAAGAAAGTGTTACTAATGTATATTTAACTTATTTAACTTAAAAGTACCCTTCTGAAGGTACTTTCTTTCTCCCAACCCCCCCCCTCCCCAGTTAAATTCATATCAGCAAACTCCTGGCTGTTACAGACACAAATATGGTATTTTAAAAAATAGTTCCTGCCCTCAAGGAGTTTACAATCTGTTTGTTGGAGAGGTCATATCTGTATACATGAAACAGACAAAAGCATCAGTAATACAGAATGATTGCTATAACAGATCATTGAGGAAAGAACTTAGGATGGGTTTGATCTGATTTATAAAACATGTGAAGAACTGGGCCAATAAAAATTTAGGAACAGGATATAATAGAAAGAATAAATAGCATCACTCCATACATAGAGGCTGCTTTTTTGCATAAAGTAAAATTGATATGTTAGCCTGACAAGATACTAAAAATGACTATACAAGATAGAGACTTGTAAATGTTGGTTATCAGGACAAAGAAGTTTTTTGAAGAATAATAGGACAGAATCAGATAGCAACAAGTAGCTCCTCTGTCCATTCCTGTAGGTCCTGAAGCAATCATCGCAATTCCTAACTTTCTATACTCTGGGCAGTTATGGGATCACTGATTAAAGGTGAATTGCAAGTGGTATGACATTGCTTAGGGGTTGGGATGGCCACTAGGCAGAGGATTTTCATATTCACTTGGGATTTGGTGAGAAAGTACTGAATTAGTTTTGTTTTTTTCATCCAGGACATTTTCTGTTGATAAAGGAAAATAGCCAAGCCTGTGACCCTGCCTAAGGGCTTTTTTACTAGCTAGAGATAATAAATTATCAGATTAGCCTTGCACAAAATATAATTTAGGGAACACTCTGGAGCTTGGAACAGACTGATTCCTATGAAATGAAAACTCAAGCAAAAAGTAACATTCAAGACAGGATGGCACGACCAGTCATTGAGTCTGTTTAGAATTTTGCGCTTTTGAGCTCAGGCAAGTAATTTAATTGTCTTTCTCGGAAAGAAAAATTTAACTCTGGAAGGAATGTATGAAATTATCTAGTTCAGCGTTCTCATTACATAGATAGGGAAATGAAAGTCCAAATGCCTTCAGTGAGTTGAACCATAAAGTAAATTCAGGATAAACTCAGATCCTCATTCCTAGCTCAATACTCTTCATTCTTTTCCATTGAATTGAAAGCCATGATCACTCAATTGGATATATACCACAGTTTCATAACCTCTACCTTCCTCAAGGTCTTGTCCCATAAAAACTTCTGCTGCTAAATTGAATGATATAAAATTGTCTTTATTTGGCTTTGTACATAGTCCAACTTTAATTTGTTTTTCTTACAAATTCTTGTAGCTGCCTCCATCCCTTGTTCTTCCTGTCAGGCTGTGCAAGAGAAAAAAAAAAATCAGACATAAGCATACCTGTGAACTTAATTCTTTGGCAGCATAACAAGTAGCTTGGGTCTAGAAAACTTTCTTTAGTGGTGAATAAATATATGTTTTGAAATTAGAGTGAAAACATAGCTAATAATATGAGGGAAAATTAATTCTTGCATCCATTCATCCAACCTAGAATTTTTGAGTTTCTGGATATCTTATCGATCACTATATGATAGGATATGATATTGGACTCTTAGTTCCTTTCTTGAACTAAACTGCCAAGCATTCAAACTCTACTGCAAAGGGCACAGTTTGAAGGGACTGGTCACATTATTCATATGCCAAACATATACTTGCCTAAAAGGTTATTTTATGGAGAATTCACACAAGGCAAGCCTCACATAGTGGTCATAAGAAGTGATACAAGAATACTCTCAAAGTATCTCTAAAGAACTTTAGAATTGATTGCATGATATAGAAGATGTTTGCAAAGGAAAACCTAACATGGTATACTTACATCATAAAAGGTAGTGTGATTTATGAGCAAAGTAGAATTGAAGAAGATGAAAAGAAATGTAGATATGCAAGTTTAGAGAATCCACTCCAAATGTTCACATGGACTGTTCTCAAGCTGTGGTAGAGCTTTCTGAGATTGTATTGGTCTGATCAGCCATAATTGGACATACTATAACTTAACTCTAACATAATGGTATCATTTTGGTCCTCTTCAAGAAAGAAAAACAGCAATCAACCAAATATATGTAATAACTTCCTCTTTATTCATAAGGAAAAGAAACTGATTAGTCTATAAAGCACAATGTGAAGCAATTAATTGGCAGTTATCTAATTTTCATTCATAAAGACAACTAATTCAAACTTCAAGGCAGGGATTTTGTTATGAATTTTTTGTTTTCTCTTAAATTATCCTACTTGCTAGATAATTGCCAAATTCTCATTCCCTTGGTGCTCTATAGATGGAGCCAATGTTAGCTAAATCAACTTCATTTTTCTTTAGATTTGTGCATATAAGGCATGTTTCAAATGGAGAAAACTTAGGGATTCTATTTATTTCACAGAAGCATGGAAGCAAAAGAAATACCCAAGTGACTTTCAACAAATTCTGATATTGCAATATAAACCTCAAATTAAAAAAAACTCAAATCACTCTAAGTATTCATTATATGCATATGTGTCTTATTATGAATTAAACTGAGAAAATAAAGGAGAGGACTACAGTCAGTATAGTGAAGCTAGCCAGTGAGTGAGAGATGGTAAAGAGATGCTAAAGATCTCTTTAGCAGCCTTCTAAATGATGATTGAAAAATCTGTATTGTATTAGCCTGGCTTCACAACCCACTGAAGGTTGAGAGCCAAATATAGCATATTGGGACCAATTCACTTGGTCTTTTAGGTGTTTGGACTAGTCCAAGAGGGACTTCTATAGATTTAATAGTTTTCCATAATATTTACATTACTAAAGTCCCAATCTGATGACTTATTATATAGTGTGAAGGTGACTCTGAGTTTTTGAAAATGATGCCAGTGGAGAATAAGCTCTGGCAGATCCAACCAAGCTGACAAGATTGATAGTTAGGTCTGACAGTGGGCTGTCATCCAAGAATAGGCCTAGCCAAAGTTTGGAGAGCTTCATGATCAGAGGTTCACCACAAGATGGTGTGAGCTCACCATCTTGGTATACTTGGTATTCTTAACCACAATTAGACAAGAAATCCTCTATTAAAGCATGGAGAGATTGGGATATGTCTTAGGGGAGAGAGTACTTCCCAGAGGTGAGCTGATAAATATAACAACTATCTCCCCAGGGGAAAAAAAAGTATGCAAACAAATTGTTTCGTTTAATTTGGATTATTAACAATTTTAACATTGCTTTTCTGAGTTTATGTAATACACAAAACAAGAAATTGAGACTAGATTTGTAGCACTTGTTATATCCTGGGGAATAAATATTAAGACTGAAAATTTAACAATCAGCCCTCCTGAGATTTGAGCCAGATTCAGCAGCACCCCTGGACCCTAAATTGATGGCACTATGGAACTTTTAATGTACTAATATATTTGACTGTTAAATATAATTGAATACTCTAGGAGTATATAAACTTAGCTATACAGCTGCAGTAAAAGTCCATTTCCAGGTTCTACTCTACCCCTGTTTTGAATACCATCTCCAGGCTTTATTTTTTTTTCTTCTCCTCAGTCCTCTGTTCAATTTATAGAATCAGTAACAATGCCTGTACTTGAACCAAAAGCACACTTACCTGTCAATAAATGAGAATAGGAGTTTGCTTCAGATTTAAAACCTGGAATGGTTCTTTCTGGTTACCATAATGAGCATTTGTCACTTTCAATTTTATAAGAAGACTCTCTAGGGGGTCTGGGTCTCCTATGATGTCACTCTTCTAGGCATTCTTGAATCAGAGGCAGCATCTTATAAATAATCCATGAAGAATTTTTTCAGCTCTGTCACACCAATCCTTATCACAAGTTAAGATTTTCTAATTACATCAAAATTCAAATAAATATAGAATTCTATTTGTTGAAGACAGTACATTTTATTTTTGGAAAACAAGAGTCCATCCTTTCCAAACTCCTCCATTCCAAAATCTATATTAAATTATCCTCCTATCCTTGCTTCTTGTCCTAGTTCATGTAGATGATGCTTACAAACATACTCTTTGACCATCTGGATTTCTTCCATTAGAAGGGAATACAATAAAGGAGAAGTTGTTTTGCAAGAACTAATGTGCAAAAGATCTGGGGATTTTGGTGTACTACAAGCACAGTATGTCATGGTTGTCCAAAGCATAGTATACTGAAAAAAAAAAAAAAACATGGAATGTACTGCCAAAAGAGCAGGATTTGGGGACCCTGCCTCTGACACTTATTGTACATGTCTTATATGTGTGTGTGTCTATATGTACACATATGTGTATGTGTATATATATTCCTAGATGTACACATATATGCATAGGTATATAAAGGTATATAAATAGATATGTATATGTAAGTATGTTTATATACATATATGTGTATATAGATACAGTCTATTTTAGCTCTCTATGGAGGAACAACATAGCTTGAAAGTCTTAAAGTTGGAGTTTTAGTGATTTCATTAAGATATGTCTTACTGAGATTTTTATATCTGCCTGATCTTTTTGTAGAACTTGAAGTTTGAAGGTCTTTTCCAACCAGAAGGTTTTATAACCCTGAGCAGAGTTGTGAGAAACAAGAGGTTTCCATAGAGTAGAAGATAAAGAGGAGAACTCAAAGATAGAGTGGCCTGGATTCAAATCTTGCTTCTGGCAAATACTGACTTTGTCAGCCTGTACTAGTTACTGAACCTTTCAGTACCCCCATTTAAAACTTATAATTAAAGGTATAAAGGCATAAATTATGTGAAGAGATTGGCTTTAGGTCAAGTTAAAAAAAAAAAAAAGTCGGATAGCAATCATGGTCCCAGATAAAGCAAAAGCAAAAATAGACCTAAAAAGAAGCTACATTGTGCTAAAAAATTATCAGACAATGAAGTAATATCAAATTTTTTGCAATAGTTTCTCTAACAAAGAACTCATTTCTTAAATATATAGATAATTGAGTCAAATTCACAAAAATAGTGAACATTTTTCAATTAGTGGTCAAAGGATATAAACAAGCAGTTTTCAAAAGAAGAAATCTGTTATCTGTCATATTAAAATGCTCTAAATGACTATTGATTATAAAGATGCAAATTAAAACAACTTTGAACTATCACCCCACACTTATCAGAAATAACAAATGCTCAAGGGGATAAGGAAAAATAGGTGTACAAATGCATTGTTGCTGGACTTGTAAACTGATCCAATCATTCTGGAGAGCAATTTAAAAGTATGCCCAAGAGGTTATCCTTCGACCTACAATGCCACTGCTAGTTCTGTACCCCAAAAGAAATCAAAGAAAAGAAAAATACCTATGTATACAAAAATATTTATAGGCACTCTTTTTATGGTAATAAAGAATTGAAAATCAAGGGGATATTCATCAATAGGGAAATGACTGAACAAGTTGTGATCTATGGTTCTGATGGAATGCTATTGTTCTATAAGAAATGATGAGGTTGGTGGTTTCTTCCTTCTTTTCTCTCTCCCCTTCCTCTCCTCTCAACTCCTTTCCTTTTTTCTTTCTTTTCCTTCTCTTTACCTCTTCTCTCCTGTCCTCTCCCTCTCCTCTTCTCTCTTTCTCCTTTACCCTTTCTCCTCCCCTGCTCTTCTCTCCTCTTCTCCTCTACCTCTCCTCTCCTCTACCTCTCCTTTCCTCTCCTTTCCCCTCCTCTCCTTTCTTCTCCTCTCCTTTCCTTTCTTTTCTTTCCTCTTTCCTTCTTTGTGCTTTTTTCTATGATATGGCTAGTACAGAAGTATATAACAACATTTTAAGATTAACAACAGCAATAACAAAGCTAGTATTGACTTATATTGTAAAAAGTTTCCTTACCTGGAGCTCCCTACAGTGATGAAATAGTAGATTTGGTCCTATTTTCCTTTTCTTTTGCCCCTTGCAAAAAATTAAGAGATATAGAAGAGAATGAGACTGAAAGGTAAGGGGAGAGGAGTTGCAGTTTACACAATGCTATTCGGTAAATAATTCTTTTCTTTTGCCTAGGTTTTCCCATGTCCGTGCATGATGACAATATGTTTATGTATGTGCATGTCATTGCCAGAACCAAAACAATAGTTGTGAGAACATAATTGATTTCCATAAGTCATGGAGGTAATGTTTCACAAAAATTCAACATCTCTTTTTTCTTATTTGAGGGATAGAAATCTAGCTTGATCTTCCCAGGCCTTTTTCTATGTGTCTTGGAGAGTCAGTTATACTAGGTCCCAGCTCTTCTGTCCTTATTCTCTTTCATGATGAGCCATCTTATTCATTTCAATTGGGTCTTAGTCCAGAAAGTATCTCTAAATAGAATATTAGGGACATAAATAATATATAAGATGTCTTACTGACATTTTGGAAAGGAACCTCATTTTAGTTGAAGTCCCCCACATACAATTGGCTTTCTTCTAGAACTAATGACTTATTTACAAAAGATTATATTAGTAAGAGTTTTAAACAAATGAAATTGGGGTTATCATGGGCTGTACTACTCTGACATGATGTAGGGTGATTGAGCTAAATCTAAAAATACTAATATAACATGGAGGATGGTAGTTCTTTTGCTTGAAGTCTTTGGAAAAAGAGTTCACCAAGAAGAGATGGTCATGGAGATGCCCTTTTTCTTCATAATAATCTTTATTTGACAGTTAGGTGATCTTCCTATTATTGGGTTTTGTGAAGAATCTTGATGGAATTCACAGCTCCTAAAGAAACTGGGAAGTATAGCTTGTAGAAGAAAAAACATGAATGAGAAAGGGAGGCATGGACAGAGAAACTATCTTACGGGATTTGAAGGGTTGTCTTAAAGAAAGGCTATTTGGACTTTTCTTTGGCTCCAGAAGACAGAAGTTAAAGAGAAGTACATATAGGTTTGATAAAAAGGAAATATTTTATAACAATTCAAACTATTTTAAAATGTAATGGACTTCCTTATAAAAAGAATAAGAAAAAAAGGCTTCACTTCAACTGCTAATCACTAGCAAAGGCTGGCTGATCACTTACTTGGTAGAGGGAAGTTTTAAGTATTAATTGGATAAGTCTGGCATCTGAGCTTCCCTCCAATTCTTTTTTTTTTTTTTTTTCCCCTGAGGCTGGGGTTAAGTGACTTGCCCAGGGTCACACAGCTAGGAAGTGTTAAGTGTCTGAGACCAGATTTGAACTCACTTCCTCCTGACTTCAAGGCTAGTGCTCTATCCACTGCGCCACCTAGCTGCCCCACTTCCCTCCAATTTTGAAATTCTTTGGCATAAGCATTTTCCATGGCAGGTTCTATAGTGTGAACCTTGTCTATTCACTCTCACCAATCCAAGAGTCAAATGAAAGCCTCAAGAGGAATCTTGAGAACTTGCAGTATCTATGGGCCACACTGGGCATATATATTCCTAGTCTGAAAATATTCTACTTGCTTTCTTGTTTTCTTTTTGCTATCTAAGAGCCCATGATGAGGTCCTCAGATTCCAGAGATTTTCCCAATAATTCCCAGAATGATGTGACTAAGCTCTCACATGAGTTCATCACCTCAAGATTCCTTTTTGGAGTCAGGCAATCATTAGAAGCTGTTCTTAGGATTATTAGATTATAAATACCTTGAGTGCCCTGTACTCAAGATGTAAATTTTTTCATCTTGTCCAGAGCCTTAAACATTGTATATATTTAATACGTTTTTGTTAAAATGAATTGCAAGTCACTTCATCTCAGCAATCTCATTTTTCTTAATAGGAAAATGAAAGCTTTAGATTAAAAAAAAAATCTCTTTTGAGACCTTCCTCTTTTTCTGAAAAGGGCCTAACAAGTCATTTTTAAAATTCATTGAAAGTCTAGTAAGATGTGTCAGAAAGATATATTTTCTTTCCCACATTTAGAAAATATAGTTTTGAGTCTTGGTTCTACAGTATATTAGATGTATAACCCTGGGAAATTACTTTGCTTCCTTATCCATCGATAAACCAATCACAAACCAAATGAGATAATAAATTGTAACGTATTATACAAATAAAAATATTATTATTGTGTTGATTGAACATGCAAGCTTGATATCACAAGTTCAATTCAGTTTGGATGAATTATAATAATTGGATATTTCACTTATCCAAGGAGATATAAACCAAAATTTCTAGAATGTATTCCTGATCACTCAAACCTATAAGAAAGCAAGAAAATAGAATATTTTCAGGCTGGGAACATATGGCTAGAATGAATAAAGAAGAAGAAACTATTTTTAAATTTATTATTATTATTATAGCTTTTTATTGACAAAACACATGCTTGGGTAATTTTTCAACAATGATCCTTACAAACACTTCTGTTTCAATTTTTTTCCCTCCTTCCTGCCATCCCCTTGCCTAGATGGCAGGCAGTCCCATGTTAAACATGTTAAAGTATATGTTAAATACAATACATGTGTACATATTTATACAGTTCTCTTGTTGCACAAAAAAAAATCAGATTTAGAAAGGTAAAAATAACCTGGGAAGAGAAACAAAAATGTAAGCAAACAACAACAGAAAGAATGCAAATGCTATGTTGTGGTCCACACTCATTTCCCAGTGTTCTTTCGCTGGCTGTAGCTGGTTCTGTTCATTACTGATCAATTGGAACTGAATTGGATCCTCTCATTGCCAAAGATAGCCACTTCCATCAGAATTGATCCTCATATAGTTTTGTTGTTTAAGTGAATAATGATCTTCTGGTTCTGCTCATTTCACTTAGCATCAGTTCATGTAGGTCTCTCTAAGCCTTTCTGTATTCATCCTACTGGTCATTTCTTACAGAATAGTAATATTCCACAACATTCATATACCATAACTTACTCGATCATTCTCCAATTGATGGGCATCCATTCAATTTCCACTTTCTAGCCATTACGAAAAGGGCTGCCATAAACATTTTTGCACATACAGGTCCCTTTCCCTTAGAAAAAGGAACTCTTGAGGATCTCTACAGATATTATTGGAAATTGTCCAGAGAAGCAATTCTCTAAGTATAATCAAAGGTCTTCTTATAATTCTTGAGGCTCTTTCAGGGGTCCTCAATGTCAAAATCATACTAAAATGCTATTTACCTATATACTCTTCCAATTTCTAATTACACATCTATTTGAGGATGAATTTTATTCACATCATTTGACCAAAACAATATGTTACAGCTGTCATCTATTAACTCATTATTAAAGAGATTTGCAAAAATGTGTTTAAAAATACCATTCTTCTATAAATTTTTTGCTTTAGAAAATATAGTTATTTTAATAAAACATACCATTCATATTAACATGTAAAGTTTTTTTTGTTATTTTAAAGAAATTAACAAATAATTAAACATCAATTTTTATTTTTAGCATGGTAAGTATTGATATAAACCACATGATATAAATCACATAAACAAATGTTCTTCGGGATCCTCAATAATTTGAAATCAAAAAGTTTGAAAATTGATGGGCTAGAGAAAGTTAAGTGAGCTGTCAGAAACCAATCAATCCAAAATTCATTGATAGGCATTTTTAAAAATCCTCTTTCAATAACACGGAATTGCCACTTTTTCACTTTTACAAGATTACTTCCCAATAATTTCACTTCTTGTTTGTAATAGTAACTCATATTTATCTAGTGTTTTATGATATACAAAAAGCAATACTCAAATGATTGTGTGAAGAAGCAAGTGTTAGTGTGACTTATTTTTCATATAAGCAAAGTGAAGTCTGATGTCACAGAACTAGTAAATGCTAAAATAATCAACAAGCATTTATTAAGCATCTACTACATCCCTGGCACTGTGCTATGTGGTAATACAAAGACCAAAATGAAGGTTCTTGAATTCAAAGAGCAGGACAGGTTTCTTGTACAGAATTAACATGAAACTGAATCTTCTGATTTGGTGTTCACTGTTTGTCCCATCCTCCATATTACCTGCACTTTTTCAGTATTCTTTTGCTCCAGTTCTCATAATCATATTGTCATAGGATTGGAAAGGACTTTACACATTATCAACAATACTTTCATTTTTATTTCCCATCTCTCATAGATATTGTTTGATTACATTGTAAAAGATCTCTCATGAGTAGCCCAAAGCCTCATCCACCCCTGGCAAGAACTAAAAAAAGGTCATTCTCACCCCTGAGTCTCCAGAATCCCAGATGAAATGGGAAGTCCAGCAACTTCCCCAAAGATGCTCAACTGCTGCCATGATTTCTCATACCTGACTCAGGTCATTGTACATCAGTATCCTTTTTCCACCTGCAATAGCTTCTCAGATTCCTAGTGACTGATTTAACTGACCCCTCCCTAACTAGCTACTTCTTGGAGCTTTTGTCGAGTAGGCCATTGCCACCAACCCCTCCAGTGTCTTCACTGACTTCCACCACTTTTTGTGGGACTCAAAGCAGAGGAGTAGCTCTTCACTTGCATCTGATCCTCCCTCCTACATTTGCTTAGGGGCAGAGAAATACAAGGCTTGGAGAGGATCTTGTAATGCCATAGGTGTGAGTTGCCAGGGTCTTCTGTGTTCCCTGTGTGATTTCCTCTCTCCTTGTGATACTCCATGAATAGTGTCTTTTCTTTCCAGTTAACACTTTGTGTTGTTTGGAGAAGGTGAATTCCAGTTATAGGGAAAATGTTTTGGTACTTTCCCCCTATAGCAAGAAATTGTTCTTAAAATGCCATCTCAGTGAATACCTTTGCTGATTTTTATGCACTGGCTGACTATGAAAAGTAAGCACATGGGTGGGGGCTTGTAAGTTATAATTGAGAGACCCAATATTCTCAAGCAGACTCAGAAAGGCAGCCCTAGATGGGCTATTTCATTATCATCCTACCTCTCTAGAACTCAGCTGTGCTTTTTAAAATTCATTTTCAAAATGAGACTTATTGAATTGGATGATCTCTAGAGTCCCTTCTAGCTCTGAATTCTGTCATCCATTGAGGTTGCTAGATAATAACCAGATGTCCCGTCTCTCTTTCATTCTCCCACAACTATAGACAGACACAACAGCATCAACCTGAGTCTACTTCATTTTCTCTTGAAGAATCCCCAGTCCATTTCCATGCCTGAACCTAGCAACAGCTGCCAGCCAGGGCATATATCTAAAAAAGGAAGGAAAGAACTGATCTGCTGTTAAAATCACTGTATGATACTTCAGGAAATCAAAAGGCACAGAAATTCCAACAAATTGGATGGGGGTTGGGGGTGAAGAAGGGTAGTGCTCAGTGCATGCACTTGTTAACTGATTGCCCCTCAGGAAAGACAAAGGGAAAGAAACTGAGTTGAGGCATCTGTTTGCCTTCGAACTGTGACTGAGACATGAAGAGGCATTTACTTGTTATCATCAGCCCAGGGAGAGCCGTTCTCAGAACGGAAATGCTAATCATCAATCTCCCTGTGCATGCAATGTCTCTGTTTAATAGCTGATAGAGCGTCTCCAAAGGGCTTTTTTTCCCCTTTTTTTCTACTCTTTGTTTAAAATGACATATAATGGGCCTGGACTTATCAGTGTCTCTAAATGCATTTTCTGCGCTTTATCCCCACTAGGGGATTTAGTCCATTCTAATGAATATGTGCAGGATTGATTTTGAGCTTGGTATAATTTAATCCATCAATTTAACATTAAATGAATATGCAAAGGGGGTCTCTTTGTGGATGAAAAACAGAAGGGGAACATTCTTATTAATTTAAAATGGACTTGAGAAATGGAAAGAGGCTGATGCTATTAGTATCTGCCATTGGGCCCAGTCACTGGGCTATGTGTTACTACGGATGAATACTGAAGTGGCTAAAACAAGCCTGTGGCCATTCAGAGAGACCCATAACATGACAGGCTTAGAACTTAGAAGAATATAACAAATCCCCTGGGATCTAGAATTGAAACGAGGACATCTTAGCAAGACTGAAGGCTGGACCACTCAGTCAGTATCTCATTTTTTTGGACACTAGTTGGCTTTGTAACCTAGAGTTCTCATTCAGTAAATGGCTGGAGCCGAATGAAAGAACCTGAACCGAATTTGATGTCACATCATTTGAAATTACATCAAGCACTTAGGGTTAGAACAACAGGGTTAATTGATTTCAGATTCCTTTGATTCCCAAAGATCTATCAAGGCCCTGAGAGAGGAGAACATTTAACAAAGCCAAAAGGGAAACAAAAGACCTTTCAAACCCAAGCAGCAGCAAGGGAAAGGCAGAGAGATGGAAAGCCTTCCCAGCTTCACAGAAATGTGTAGGGAAGTGGTGCTGAATCTGAAAGAGGTTTAGGTATTATTAGGCATTAAGTATATATATATATATATTAGGTATACCTTTTAGGTATTAGGTCAGGAACATCTTTGGAAGTGGTTGCTCTCATGACATTCAGGAATTTAATTTTATCCTTCTGAAAAGAGAAAAAAAAACTATCTGGAAAAACAAACAAAACTCTGAGATTGCTGAATTATTTTCTGTCTGTTGACTATTGTCAGAATGCCCAGGCTTCACAAATTTGCAGGGAACAAAAACAAGGCAAGTTTTATCTCTATAACCTTTGACCCTTGCTGACTCTCCACTCTCCAAGATGAAGGAGTTAAACAGGACTATGTTAGTCCTTTAGCTACTGGTAAAGTTTTCTGGTGGGGATTACCTTAAAATTCCAGACCCTCTTTCCCTCCCCCCTTCTTTCCTCTCTCCCTCCCTCTTCTTCCCTCCCTCTCTCACTCCCTTCTTCCCTTCTTCCCTTCCTCCTTCCCTCCCTTCCTTCTTTACTCCTTTCTTCCCTTCCTCCCTTTCTTCCTCCCTCCCTTCTTTCCTTCCATCATTCCTTCCTCTCTCTCCCCTTCCCTCTCCCTTTCCCCTCCTCTTCTCCCTCTTCCCTTCCCCCTCCTCCTCTTTCCCCTTGCCCCTCCTTCTCTCCCTCTCCCTCTTCCTTCTTCTCTTCCTCTTCCTTTTCCTCCCCCTTCCCCTCCCCCCCTTCCTTCTGCCCCTGCCCCTCCTCCTCCCCCTCTCTATTGAATTAGGTGATCTCTAGAGTCCCTTTTTCTTCTTTTTTCCCCGTCTTCTTCTTCCTTCTTCTCCTCTATCTGCACTTCAGAGAGTTCCATCCCATAGTCATCTGGAAGGAAATATAGTTTTGCTATAAATACCTATGGAATCTTTATAGTAAATCAATAATTCACTTAGCCAATACATTTATTGAGATCCTGGGGGAATAGGTCCTAACCTTAATATTCATTAAAGAACCATGGAACTATATTATTATAGCTCACTATTACTAGGATTAGAGGTGGAGATCATTAATTTAGAATATCAGATTTTAGAAAAGGGCACCTACAATATTCCAGATACTTTGCTACAGTGCTATTATTGTTTCCTAGTTGAGGAAACTGAGGTAGATAGAGGTTAAGTGACTTGCCCTGCATCTCACAGCTAGTAAATATTTAAAATCAAATTAGAATTCAGCTTTTTTCTAATTTTAAGCTGAGCACTCTTATCTAATATGACACCTAACTGTATTAAAGATCATTTAGTCCATTTCTTATACTTTACAGATGAACAAAGTGTGTGCAGTGACTTGTCCAAGATCACCTAGCCAATCTATGGCAGAATCAGTACTATGTCATGTTAGCCTAGTAAAGTGTTTGTCACTTCTGTTTGTCAGCACTTAGCTTTAAAAAAACCCTTTAACTTAGGTTAAAGACCATTCCACTATAATCCTGGGACTTGAACAATGACCGGGGATAGCTATGTTCCCTTTATTCATAAGAATTTCTTATTTACCAGGAATATTATGTTAATTACAAAGGACAATTCTTCTCATTTGCTTTATTATAAAGCTAGGAGCTTAATAGGAGTTGTGTCTGAGTTTGGGGAAGTGGGCAGGCATTAGTTTCCTGCATTATTTTTTAGTTACTTAGCTATTTTTTTTGGTTGTTTTACTTTCTATATGCTGATAAAATAATAGAAAAGTATAATCTGAATGTTGTTAAGCAGTCATTTTATTCATTTCTGGCTCTTTGTGACTCCACTTAGGGTTTTCTTGGCAAAGATATTGAAATGATTTGCTATATCCTTCTTCATCTCATTTTATAGATGAGAAACTAAAGCAAACAGGGGTAAGGGACTTGTCCAGGCTCACACAGCTGGTAAGTGTCCCAAGCCAGATTTAAACTCAGGAAAATGAATTCTTCCTGACCCTAACCACTACTCCACTTAGTATTGTCAAGAATTGTTGATATGTTTGGGAGATGAGTGGAATTAGATCTGAGATTTTATTGTTTTGAGTGCTGTGGGTAAATGTTAAGAACCATGCCTAAGTGCACTGTAAGGAGCAGGTCAGTTCTCCGAGAGCCTCCACAGCTGTGAACATCTGAAGGAGTTGCAAAGCAGAGTTGCAAAGCAGACTTTACTGACACAGGTATTGCTTGTGGGCTGGGAGGGAGAGGGAAGAGGTGAGGTCTCTCTCTAATGGCCTCTCAGTGGGGAGGTTAGAGAAGAGCAACTGCCTCTTAGTCTCCTTGAAACACCAAAATCCTCTCACAAGAAGAAAAGGTCTACCAGAGGTAAAGCAAAGTTACATATTATGTTCCCAACAGGTAAAGAAATTCCCACTATCAATGCAGCTCACCAACTGTCTGCAATTTATACCCAGTTGCCTCTAGACAGATTAATTTTCCCAGGGTTATTCAGCTAGTATGTGCCAGAGATAGTATCTGAACCAAAGGATTTCTGATTTCAAGCTCAGTTTTCTGTCTATTATGCAGTAATATGTCACAACTGAACCTGAAATAATTGAGAATAATTAGTAAATTCCCAGATCTCTGTCTCATCATAGAGAAAATGGCAATGGGACAGGGTTCCCCAGACAAAATAGGTCAGGAGACAGCTTAGGCTAGTCTATCTCATAAATAACTAGGTCCAGCTTTTAAGATATCAAGCAACAAAGGCGTATCTAGAAGGCTCTGATGGGTCACCCAAGACATGGAAAAACAAGCAATTATCTTAAGTTTAGGTGAGTTCAGTGCAGCTGGGTAGTACAGCAGATAGAGTGCTGGATCTGGAGTCAGGAAGACTTGAATGAATTTAAATCTAGCCTTAGAAACTTAATAACTGTGTGACCATAGGCAAGTCATTTAACCCTGCTTGCCTCAGTTTCTCCATCTATAAAATGAGTAGGAGAAGGAAATGGCAAACCACTCCAGATCTCTTTGCCAAGAGAACCCCAAATGGGATCATGAATTATCAGACACAAATAAAATGATTACACACCAAAGTAAGCAAGATCAAGAATCTGAGAGGCCAAAGAAAGTTCCCAAGAGTAATGGGAATGAGCAGCTAGAATATATTCTCTCATCCCAATGCAAATGTTCTTAACTCTGTTCTACTTTATACTGACTAAAGGCAATTCTGAGCCCACAGATATCAATTAAAAATACAAAAATGGTCAAAACTTTGAATCTTACTCTGACTTTGTGGCGAGTAACTGGTATCACCAGGAGATCTTCACAAAGTTCTGTTTGAATTACTTGGAAGTGACATGGAAAATATAGATATTCAAACAAATTTTCATTATATACTGGTTACTAAAAATTTTCAGATTTAGTATATGTTGCTTTTAAAAAGTGATTATTCCTCCCCAGAGAAGTTAAAATAAAAACTGAATAAATGAAAATTCTAATTGTCATTAGCCAATGTTTGGTCTTTGGATAAAATGAATATGCAGAGTTTTTGTAAACATAAATTATCTGTACAACATGGATCTGTTGTACACTAAAATAAATAAAAGACACAAAGCAGACCAAAAAAGAGTAGGCTGGAAGTACTGAAGACAAATTTTTGCTTCCTCAGAAGAGCTGGCACAGTGCACTAAGATCATCAGCCTGAGGATCAAGAGATTTGAGTTCTACCCTTGGCTTTGCCATTTATTGCTTATATGACATGGTGCTAGTCATTTGACTTCCTTGGATCTCAGTTTCCGCATCTCTTTTAAAAAAACATGCTGGACTGTTTTGTACAGCTCAGGAGCCAGATCCAGTATAACAAAAGAGGGTCTGAGTGATAAAAGCATGACTTGTTGCTGGAACTCTGTCTTCCCAGAAATCAGCTGGAGTCTTTTGCAGTTGTGGTCAGGGGATTAGATCTAGCAATCTCCACACCTCTTTCCTCTCTCCACCGCCAGGATAATGCTTCAATTTCCTCCTCCTCCTCCACCCACTCATGTCACTTCCCTTCCTTTGTCCACACCCACCCATCCAGCCAGCACAGAATAGTTGGGAAGGGTCATCCTTCAAACATGTTAATAGAGAATTGTCCAATTGGCAATTAGTCTCCATTATCCAAGTGCATTTGCTCAGTTCTAGCCCTTTACAACCTGTAGAATCTGCTGATTCTCCCTCAACTGAAGTCAATTCCTAGTCCACTGGAAGAGGAGCTCAATGGTAGTCATCATAAACTGGTACCTTCCAGATTTAAAATGGTCAATTCTTCATTCAATTCAACATTTATTAAATACCCATTATGTACAAAACCCTATATTCTATATGTACCATATCCTATAGGCACTATATGCTATATTCCTAATCTGGGTCTGTGCAAAATCAATTTAAAAAAAAAGCTACATGATCTGTGTCAAAAATTTGCTCCCACAGAAGTGCCAAAAGAAAATTCTAAATGGACTTCATAAATGCTATTCTTTTAATTAGGAAAAAGAATCATCTCACTTTTTTCAGGCACCAACAAATGTACTAATCTTCCTTTTCCTCTGACATTACATTATCACTTTGTCCTTATTACTCCTTTTTGCATTATCTTGTCATTATCTATAATTAAAGCTATCTATAATCCTGATATCACATATCCTTCTAGTCTAAAACAGCAATCTGAAAGACTAGAAACAATAATTAAATACAAGTCTCTCTTTATTAGTAGATGCCTCAGTGGACTACTGAGTAGTGGGTTTTTATCCTTCCATGTGAAGATGTTCCCAGTTGAGGAATTCCTGGATTCCCTCCTTATATTCACCTCTCATTCAAGGCTTCATTGTAAAAGTGAAATCATACAATACCTTTCTTCTGACTGGAAGCAAGAGTGATTACCTATGTTATTTTAGAAGAAATGAATAAATAGTATGATTATATTGTGACTCCTTATTATGGGGATTTGGATAAACCATAGGTTTATTCACATTCCCTAAAACATAATTTCTATATTAAATAAAACACCAAGACCAAGATTCATATTCCAATTCTGTAACTTAGAAGTTGTATAACCTTGGCAAGTGAAGGTTGTAATCTCAGGATTGTTTTTAAGAATGTTGGAAAAGATGGCTTTTAAAATTTCTTAAAGCTTTAGATCTACAATTTTAGAACACAGGGAAGCTAATAACATGAATGTTGATACTGTTCCAGAATGCCGAATTTTTTCATGTTTGGGAAATTAAATTTCATCTGTTTCAGTTTTGTCTTTATGACTCAAGACTGCTGCAACCCTGTCTTCCTAGAATCAGGCAGAGTCAGGATAATCAAAAGTCTTTATTCTTAGTCTTTTGCAGTTGTGGTCAGGGGATTAGATCTAGAAATCTCCACATCTCCTTCCTCTCTATCCACTGCCAGAAGAATGCCTCAATTTCCTCCTCCTACTCAGTTAGGTTCTTACTAAGTGCTAAGTTGGTACTTAACAATTCTCTAGTTCACACCTTTGGTTCTGGCCTTTAAGGGGAGTTTACCCCTTTGAACTTCTGAGGAGGAGTTTACATATGAAAAGGAGTTTACACAACCTTTAAAAGGAGCAAGTTCATTGGTTGAAGTAATTTTCCCACAAGCCCTTGAGTTCTCACATGCCCATTCTCTAGGAGGATAAAAGAAGACAACATTGAACAAGGAATTAGTCTACTCTAGGACAGAGTTGGGACCGCTCTCTGGAGGAAGAAGAGTCTAGTCTGGGATTGAGTTGAGACAGCAGATCTCCTCGCAGAGAGTGATTGGCAGTTTCTGGAGACAACAGAACTTTACAATTTGGTGCCCACAACGTGAGGCAAGGACTTTTGCTTATCCTGACAAGGACTGATTCTGAGCCCTTCAGAGGAGCTAGCCAGGACTTTCACACTACTCCACCTACTCATTTCACTTTCCCTTCTTTGTCCACACCCACCGATCCAGCCAGCACAGAGTAGTTGGGAAAGGTCATCCTTCAAACATGTTAATAGAGAATTGTCCAACGTGTTCCATTTACATTTGCTCAATTCTAGCCCTTTACACAAGACCTGGTATATTTCTCACCTTTTGGAAGGTGCTTCATAAAAGCTTATTGATTGATTAATTGACTTAGTTGACTATCAAGATGAAGGTCTTGATTTGTCAATAAACTCACAGATAGCACTTGAAAGACACAAATGTCACATATAATTCTGTAAAGGATTTATTGGATAGCACTAGACTGTCAAATAATTACTTTCTTCAGGGATGTTAGCAATTAAGGTCAAAGTCATAATTAGGATAAGGTGATCTGGGCTTTGTTCCAGGTCACTAAATGTAAAGAGCACTGAGTTTACAAAGCACTCGAAATATTTGTTATCATTTTTGCAGTGTAGACACAACAGATTTTAGAATAACAAATTATAAGCATAGATTTTGTCGTGGAATAAATGACCTTACATGTCATCTATTCCAGTTCTCTCAAATGTCATCCATTTTAATTCTCTCATTTTACAAACAAGGAAACAGAGACAGAGAGAAGTAAGTGACTTGATCATATAGGTACAAAATATTAAAATTGACTTAGAATTCAGATCCTCTGATTCCAAATACAACCTTCTGGCCTGCCCTATGTTTTTTTGCAGACATTTAGTTAACTTAGAAGCTGGAATGTATTGAAGCCAGCTTAAACTAGTTATCAAGACTCTATTATTCATTTTCAGTGTGAGCACATATGCCCCAGAAATCAGCAAATGCTACAAATTGGGTTTTAATTTATTGTTTTGTTGATCTACTTAAGAATATAATGAAGAAAATGTTAATGGTGCATATTAGATCTAAAAGTATGTCTTGTAAACCTATTTGTCCCAGTAGAGCTGGTTGTTAAACATTTATCAGCTCATCCTTGCTTGGAAGTAATCAGAGGTCTAGTTGAGTTTCTGCTCTTTCTTCCCTTCCCTTCTGAAGGCAAAATGTATGAGAGTTTCTGGAACTTGCTCTATGTGCTAGGCTTACAGAGCATCCATGAGATCTTTGTCATGAAAACTAATTAGAGAAAGGTTGTTTTAAAGGGGTTTCCCCCTCAAAAAGCCTGTGCCCTTCCTTGAAGAAGGGAAAAATTTGAGGATGAATAATAAACATTATCATCACAGAAAATACCAAAGAATAATAATCTTTCATTGTTATCATCATCATGCCTTAGACTGCCAGACTGTAGAAGGAAAAAGAAGATTCTTCAACTCTGTTTCCTTCCCTTCCCCAACCATTTTCTTCTTCTTTGTTTCAATACAAATATACTTGAAAAGTGCAGATTGTTCAAAGTATAAGCTTTCTTCTTCAAATGAATATCTTTGAATGCATCTTAACATACTCATATTAAGCCAATATATTCCACAGGTAGATTTAACCACTTTTCAATCATGTCACATCTAATTTAGAATTGTACACTGTAGAGAGTCTGTAATCTTAAATTATACAAATATTTCATTGATTGCCAAGAATGTTAGTCCTTTATTTCACTGGGTTTTCTCTTTGAAATCATTTAATGTGATCCAGAAGACTATAAAAATAAAATCTACTAAAAATGACATTGTGAATTGAAACAGTATTGCATCAATGTTCTATTACAAGTAGAAAATTTTCATCTACGAATAGTAAATGTTCTGTTCAAATATCCTATGTTAACCAAACCAAAAAGCAATTTTGATACCACAATCAGAGAGACCAGGCAGCTAAACTAGAAGAGCAGAGGCCACAATTGCTGCAGAGATTTCTAATGAGGGCATCAGACCCACTTCCACTCTAAGAATGCCTGCAGATAGTCTATAAACTAGACACTCAGAAACTCTGAACAGTGGTTCATAAAATGAATCTAATACTCTGCCCATAAAGCTGATTTTCTTGATGGGAGGAAGAGGAAGAGAGTCAATTTGTGTGTGTGTGTGTGTGTGTGTGTGTGTGTGTGTGTGTGTGTGTGTGTGTGGCTGAGGGTGATTTCTTTATATATTTGTTTGTGTTCTCTTGATGTGGGATGTGACTCTGGGGAAAGTCTTGAAAACTGGGAGGTGATATTAGCTGCCTGAAGTTTCAGGTTCTCATTTAGAGATTACTGACAAATAGTAATAATGTTGAGCTATAAAATCAGCAACAAAAATATCATACTACTTGTTGAGACTTTCTCTATTCTCTTGGATGGAGAGTCTATCAAAGTCAGGGAATGCTGGGAATCAAGTCTCATAGGATTCTTATAAGGTTAGTGAGCAAAAAACTGAAGCCTTTTATATAAAAATGATTGTTTTATCTGCTGTTAATAAAAATCAAGAGCTTCAAAATAAAAATACAGATTTGGAAAATGAACAGCTGGTTAAGAAAATGATTACTGGGACAGCTAGGTAGTGCAGTGGATAGAGCACCAGTCCTGAAGTCAGAAGGACCTGAGTTCAAATTTGATCTCATACACTTAGCATGTCCTAGCTGTGTGACCCTGAGCAAGTCATTTAACCCCAATTGCCTCAGCAAAATAAATAAAAAAATAAAAAAGGGGGAATAAAAGAAAATGATTCTTGAAAATGAGATTTGGATTTCTGAATAATGACTTAAAATATGTGAATTATGGACATTGACCATGGATATAGTATACATAATAAGAACTTATAATAATGTACTTGTAATAATGTATTTACTTGGAGTCTTATATATCTAATCAAAAGGGCTTTAAGCTTAAAAGCTAAGGATAGGGATAAAATTGTCTACATATATTTACCAAGTTATCTACCACAGAGAGTAGCTACCACATAGGAAGATTGGCAAGATAGATGCCCTCCAAATTAACATGCAACAAAATTCAAGAAAGGAGCCAACAATAAAATTCATGGTCTCAGATTTCTATAGCAAAATGAACAAAATGTGGTTAACAATCAAGGTGAACTGGAGATCATACCTCAATAAGAAAACTTTTACCTCATACTTCTTTTTTAAGTTTGAGGAAGACAATGGGTTAAAACATTGATTGGACTATGGCTTTGGAAGAGTATACCTTATACAAAAGAAGCCAGACAGATAGGAGAGGAGGATGGAATTGCATAATTAGAAAGACATCTAAGAATCTGAAGGAAAAATGCAGTTGAAGGCTTTTACATGAAGATTAAGAGGAGCAATATTGCCATCTTAGAATGCAATAGATCACTTGGACAGAAGAATACAATGGATGAGGATTTCAGAAAATAGATCTTGATTCTATTATGATATGAAGTCTAAGGGTACTTGAATTATCTAGACATCTGTTGGAGCTCTCTCTGTGCCAACAACAGGAGAAGTAGCAGCAGTAGTGATGCTAGAGAGTCAAGCATTTGTATAGTGCTTTAAAATTTGCAAAGCATTTTACATATATTATCTCATTTGATCCATGAAACAACCCATGTGATTATTACTCCCATTTAACAGATAAGGAAAGGGAAGTTTAGAGGCTGTGACTTACCTATGGTCCCAAAGCTAGTAATTGTTTAAGGTAGGATTTGAACTTAGGTCTTCCTGACTAGGTTCAATGTTCCATCCACTATGCCATTTTATCTGTGTATTCTTCTAAATTCATCATAAGGAGTTCATCCACCATTTTGGGCACTTTCCTTGAATTTTCTTGCTGTCCCCAAGACACTCATGAAGTACAAAGTACATCAATTATTCCTTACTCTTACCACATAACTTGTTCATCTCCTTTTTCATTTACATATTTATTTGGTTACATCCATTATAGCAATTCTCCATAATTCCTTGTTTGTAATATGTTGACATTTGTTCATGGCCACTACTTTTACGTCTCCCTTGGTCTTTAGATACGCCTCAATTTTGGTCCTTTCCAGATTGCACATTATGACTTTCAGCCACAGAATAAAATTCAGAGAACTTTGATATTAACAAGGATAAATTTAAGGCCATTAAAATAACTTTTCAATTTTCCAGAGGCAGTCCAGTCTGCTTACCTCCAGTTTGATTTTGGGCATTGCTCATAAGTAGATAAGGTGTTTACATTTTCCAGCTGAGAATCATAGACTAAACAATAGCTATTTCTTCATCCACTTAGTTTTCATTACACACACACACACACACACACACACACACACACACACACACACACACACACATCTATTTATTTATCTACCTATCTAGTAAAGCCATGATGAAAAACATTTTTTAAAAAATGAAATTATTCTAATGTGAGACTATATCACATATTTTCAGCTATGTTCTAATTTGAACACAGCAATATTCTGTATCAGTGTTCAGGAGCTATTATTTACAGGAAAAAACTAAAAGGCATAAAAAAAGAAGGGAAAATAATTGCTTCACTTGTGCATATTTCCAAGGAAGCTTTTACCTAAGCTTACAAATAGCTTGGATAAAGTCAGTCCTTTATAATTAAAAGACCAATGCATTCCTTCCAACAGATTCCTGATATTTTTTCATCCATAAATCCCTTTCAATAGCAATAACAAATATATTGTGGACTTACAGAGTAATTGAAGATACTATGCATTTTATTTTATTAAATTTAATCATTTAGTGCTTACTATTACTACTGATAGTTTTGCTCCCCAAAGTTCCAAATTATAATTTATTATTACAATAATAAGATATAAAATTTTATTATAATTACAGAATAATCATACTTATAATTATGAAAATAATTATACTTAAAATTAAATATACTCATAATTATGAAACTCTAAATACAAAATTATTAAACTACAAAATAATTAAGAATATTTTCTATAAGGCATTCCTTGAGAATTAAAAGAAATAATTTAGCAAAATCTCATAAGCATACTGTTATCTTCAAGACCATACTAAACTTCGTTATTTTACAAGTTTTGTTGAGTATGATAAACATTTTAATAAGATAAGTTATAACTTGGAAGATATCTAACATTAAAAAATCATGTAGAAACACTTTTAATATTGGACTTTTTTAAACAAAGGTTTGTAATATTTGTAACAACTAACACTTTTGAATCTGGTTATACATCAAGTTTGTTTTTGTATTTTTATTTGAAACAAGAATAAAGTGAAAATGCTCAGTCATAGAAATATATAGTAGAAAATTATAGGAGAATATAAACTATATTGCTGAGATATGGAAATTAATTTTTGAATTTTTAATCATTAATCAATAAAATGAATATTTAAATATGACATAAAACTTTCTACTTACTAATAAATACTATATTAAATGATGAATGTACTTTACATTGAATTATGCATATTTCTTCATTTCTAACAATGCTTACATGTATTATGAATATATATATAGACAGACAGATAGATGATAGATAGATACTAAACTTTGTGAGACAAGAATCTCTTATGATGTGACTGTGACTTTCTTCTCTTCTATCTCTGGCTCACCATTTACACTCTCCTAGAAACTATGCTCAATCATTGATCAGAATTGCCAGCCAGTTTATTTGAAAATCCACCAGACAGTAGAATAGAAAGATAAGTGGAGGATAAGTTTAAATCTGAAAACAGCCTTAATATTTTAGTGAAAAGCAAAAAAAAAGGTATATATTTTACAGAACATTCATAATGGTTCATGAGGGTTTCCATGGGGCTTATAATGCATATGTATTATATGAACAAAAATGTTCATAATATAATAATCATGTAATTACATAGTCAGTGAAGTGTGATTGCAGAATAAAAGAAGGAAATAAAAGACTCAGTCTGATGAAGTTTCACAATATAAACATGAGTTTATATTGCATTTGACTTTTTTTTTTTT
Organism: Sminthopsis crassicaudata; assembly: GCF_048593235.1. Taxonomy (NCBI): domain Eukaryota; kingdom Metazoa; phylum Chordata; class Mammalia; order Dasyuromorphia; family Dasyuridae; genus Sminthopsis; species Sminthopsis crassicaudata. Next base: position 347,959,662 of record NC_133617.1, on the reverse strand, counting down.
TTTTTTTTTTTTTTTTTTTTTTTTTTTGCTGAGGCAATTGGGGTTAAGTGACTTGCCCAGGGTCACCCAGCCAGGAAGTGTTAAGTGTCTGAGTCCAGGTTTTGAATTCAGGTACTCCTAACTTCAGGACTGGTACTCTATCTACTACACCAACTAGCTGCCCCTAATTTGACCATTTTTTTAAAGAATCATTTTATACCCCAATGTTTAACATTTGTGGCAATTAAGAAACAATTTGATGATAAATTGAGAAACTGCAAAAACTTTGAGTTGTTGAGTATGTGATCATAATGGTTTCAAATCACTGCAGAAACAAACCTAAAATCCTTCAAACATTTACATGCTTATTGTCATGGAAGAAAAATATATTTGTTACACAGCTCAGCAATTACTTATGGCTTAAAATATCATTAAAGAATTTTCACCTTGAACTCATAAGACCATTATCACACACTACCAAAAGATTAAAACCCTACAAAATGCGAACCAATCTATAAAAACTCCAATAACATGAACTGTTTAGATGAACATAATCTGAGCTAACCCACCAAATGTGTTTCTAGTGGTTTGGCAAGGGTAAACAGCAACAGCCTGTATCTGGACCAAGAGCTTCAAAAAGAATGTTGGCAAATTCCCTCTTACTATATCCTAGTCATAGTCTCCTTCTGAAATGGTCTGTGACAGCTGATGCAGAAGCTATCATATGCAGTTATGATTCTAAATGGTCATAATTTCAAACATTAAATGAAATTCCTTGAAAACATTAATTCATCTTTCAATTATTTAGACCAGAGAGTAATCATCCTATAACCGATGTACCAAAAATGTTTTGCAAAACTTAATTTAACTCAATCAGTATTTACTGAGTAACTATGAACTCCGTGATGGGAGCCGAGGAAAACAGACTTTTTTTGAGGAATGATCCCTGGATTATGAAGTGTACAGTTGCTAGCAGATGATAAGAAGCAAATGGATAGTCATAATTCACTATAGTATATGATAGGTAGAATAGAATATTGAATAAATAAGATAGGATATATGTTTTGAGAGGAAAAATCAAAATTCAGTAGTGAAAAAACAAAACGTCTATGTGGAGGAGTCAAGTTTATCTTTGCCTTTAGGGAGAGAAGTATGTATGGAAGTAAAATCATGAGGAGAGTTAGAGCTGATGGAGAAGGAAGGATCTGAACACATCCAATTTCTCCTAATCTTAGAAACTATTTTGGAGAAGATGTGGAAAAACTGGAAAATTCATTCACTGTTGATGGAATTGTAAACTGATCCAACCATTTTGGAATGCAATCTGGAATTATGCCCAAAGAGCATTATACTTTTTGACCTAGCAATATCACTATTGGATTTGTTTCTAAAAGTGATTAGAAGAAAAGGAAAGAACCTATCTGTTTCAAAATATTTTTAGCAGCTCGCTTTGTGGTATCAAAAAACTGGAAACTGCAAAAATATCCATCAAGTGGGGAATGGCTGAACAAGTTGTAATATATGATTATGATTATGATGAAATGATGAGCTCAATGACTTTAGAAAAACATGTAAAGACTTACAGGAAATAATGAAGAGCAAAATGAGCAGAACCAAAAGAACATTGTATCCAGGAACAGTAACACTGTTTTAAGAATAACTTTGAGTGATTGAGTCATTTTGACTATTAACTATAAGAGATATATCAAGAAATACGCTACCTGCATCCAAAGAAAGAATTGATATGTAGAAGTATGTATAGAATGATATTACATATACATATTTATGTCTGATGGCAGCATTCTCTAGGGAAGAAAAAAAAAGGCGGGGAGGGGAAAGAAAGTTGCATGGTAGCTTTATTGTATATTTAAAAGGAATAGCAAGTTGTACTAAGAGATCTTCTGTTTCATGGGCAATGAATTTTTAAAAAATTCTATTATGTCATGAAAATAAATGTTTGTTATTCCATAAATTAAAAAAATAAAAAATAAAACTATGTATAGCCAAGCCTACCTAATATTTGAAAGTGCCTGGCAACATTAGGCCCTATAAGCTTTGAGGCTTGAAGATTATTTTGGGGGTATATTGTTCTATTTTTTTTCTCAACAGTATTTTATTTTTCATAATACATGTAAAGATTATTTTTAAAAATTCACTTTTGTAAGATTTTGTGTTCCGAATTTTTTTTTTTTACCTCCTTCCCTTACTCCCACCCAAGACAGCAAGAAGTCTGATACAGGTTATACTTGTACCATACTTTTAAATATTTTTCCATATTTGTCATGTTGTGCAAAAAAAATCAGACCAAAAGGGAAAGGACCATAGGAAAAAGTAACCACACCAAAAAAAAAAAAAAAAAAAAAGGTGAAAATACTATACTTTCCAGAGGTTCTCAAACTACAGCCTGCGGGCCAGATGCTGCCCGCTGAGGATGTTTATGCTGCCTGCCGGGTTATGGCAAATGGGCTGAGAGGTGGAGACACAGTGTGAGTTTTTGTTTTTACTACAGTCCGGCCCTCCAACAGTCTGAGGGGCAGTGAACTGGCCCCCTATTTAAAAAGTTTGAGGACCACTGGTTTAATCCATAGTTCTCTCTCTGGATGTGGATGGCATTTTCCACATTTTAGAGGTATGTTATAATGGGGATTTCTTTTTACTCTGAAATTCTGAATTTTTGACTTTGGAGATTTGAAGGAAGACAGAAATTGAGGCTGGGAAGAAGTCAAAAAGAATTTGAAAAGTTGAAGGAAGAGAAAAACCTAAACCATAAAGAGTTTGTAAACTGGAAGACCTGATAAGGAAAAGGGTTTAGAAAAGAAGGGGAAAACAAACTTGTTATGGAAAGAGTCATCTGCACCCTGAAAGAGGACTTATCTTGTTGCACAAAAAGAATCAAATCAAAAAGGAAATAAAATGTGAAAGAAAATAAAATTCAAGCAAACAACAACAAAAGAAGTGAAAATGCTATGTTGTGATCCACATTCAGTTCCCATAGTCCTCTCTCTGGGAGTAGATGGCTCTCATCATTACAAAATCATTGGAGCTGGCCTGAATAGTCTTCTTGTTGAGAAGAGCCACATTTGATCTGATTTATCTTGTGCAGCATGGTAAATATGAAAATATGTATAGAGGAATTCCACATTTTTAACATATATTGGATTACTTGCTGTCTAGGGGAGCAATGGGGGGAAGGCAGAGAAAAAAATTTGGAACACAATTTTTACAAATGTGAATGTTGAAAACTATCTTTGCATATATTTTTGAAAATAAAAGACTATTATTTTAAAAAAAGAGAAAAAAGGTGGGGGAAAGGAAAGAAGGCAAAGACTTATAAAAGATCATGTGTCAGAGCTAGAACAGACATTTAGAGGTCACACAGGGAATAATAGAGTCAGGATTTTGAATCCTAAAATTCTTGGTATAAATTATTCTCTCTGTTGTCCTTTGTTGAAGACTTGGGTCTGAGGAAAAGGAAGATAGTAAGACAAGATAAGAGACAGTGAGGTGGCATAATAGATAAAGTGATAGAGTCAAGAAGACTCATTTTTCTGAATTTGAATTTGATTTTAGATACTAGCTGTATGACTACAAGTTATTTAACTCTGTTTGCCTTCTTGGTATCTTCATCTGTAAAAAAAAGGAGAAAGAAACCACTGCTGTATCTTAGCCAAGATAACCCCGAATGGGGTTGTAAAGAGTCAGACATGACTATAATGATTAAACAGCAACAAGGACAAATAAGATAAGTTAGGTAAAACAATTGGTAAGTTAAGCTAAGAGGGAAAGACAAGATAAAGGAAGTTGAGTGTGATTGTTAACATCATCAGAAGATGCTAACAAGGAGAGAAAGAGAATAACATATAATCCTAGGATAGATCACCTCAAAAGCAGTTTGCCTCAATAATTCTCCATGGAAACTACTATTAGCAAGATTGATAAATGTGACAATTAAAGAGGTTTGAGAGATATCATTTCTGGATAATTTAATCATTCAATTTTTAAAAAGCCAATAGATTATTAATAGGATGATTGTCATTGGGCCCTCTGTTTTTGATCAAAGACTCCTAATGATAGTGGGTTCACAATTTATATGACCTTCAAAGAAGAGGTGTTCCTGAGTGATGCCTAATTATCGCTGATTGATTAACACAATAAGAAGTGGGTGTGATTTAGGTCATTCAAATCTTGGTCAAAGAGACATCAATTTCCATGTCATCTGTCTTGGTAAGGGGAAAATCAACATTTTCCCAGGACTTTTCTGGACAAACACAATGAGCAGAAATGCACTCATTAGCCCAATTTAAAATTTCTTTTATTGGTTGTCTAGTGCTTGGCATGGATAAATCTCTGATATTTCCCACACTGGTTGGTTTCTGAATGAGGAAGTACAAAAGGGGGGAAACTTTGGTTCTAATACAATAATTGCTTATTTAATATAAGAGAGATTCATTTCTCACATACACATAATGAAGATCTCAACCCTAGCAAGAATGAAGACCAAGGATTTTATAATAACCTACACAGATTCTTTATATTTGTCTCCACTAAGTGATCAATAACTATTCTTGAAGTGTAGACTGGTTTCTGTGTAATGCTGGAGAAACTGAGGCAAGATAGAGATTAGAGAGTTTTTAATATTTTATTAATTGGAGAGTTTAATTGACTGGACAGGACTCTCATCTCAAAGTATCCAGTAATGAATGGGGGAATGAAAAACCCTTTTATAGCTTTTCAAACAAAGAAAAGAAGAAGAGCGGGAAAAGTTAGAACCCATTTGGTTTTTTTGTCAGGATGGGAAAGCAATAAATTCTTACTAAAAGCCAGAGTCAGGAAGTTCGAATAAATAGAAGTAAATATGTCAGTGAAGTATCTGAGATAGGCTTATCTTTTGGAATATTTTAGATGGGCAATGTCATAAATTCTTGGGGGCAGAAGGAGCTAGGAGCCAGAAAGTCTGATCTGCTCCTCATCTCCCATTGACAATTTATAACCTTAAAGCAAATGGTCCTCAGTCTTAATGAACCAGGGGGGGTTTACAACTTAAGGGACTGAGGCAGAACAGTTAAGGAAACTGAGCAATTCAGGGAAACTCAGTCAGGACAATGAGGGAAACTAGTGCAGGGAAACTGAGGTAGAACAGCTCAAGGAGACTGTGGCGTAACATCTGTCCAAGAAGAAAAGCTGAAGGATTCAGGAAATATGCCCCTGTTTTCCAGGTTATCAGGGAAATATTAATGTTACAAAATGAAAAGAGTAGTTGAAGTTAGTTCCCTGATAACTAATGACTATTTGTTGGTTACTTGGTTGTTGTCCTTTGTTCTTGAGGAAGACCAAAATGACATCACTATGTTAGAGTGGAGTTACATTGTGACCAATTATGGCTGATCAGACCAATATAAGCTCAGAATGCTCTGCCATAGTCCCTATGAACTGTTGGAGTGGATTCTCTAACTTTGTGCATGTCACATTTTTTCTAAGCCAATTTAACTCTGCTTTGCTCTTACGGCATAGTACCTTTTCTGATGAGCACCTTCTGGGTGGTCTTGTGCCAGTGTTTCCCATGTCATACAATTATCAAATTCTTAAAAGCAACCTTGGGAATGTCCTAGTATTGCTTTTTCTGACCACCTTGTGAGTCCTTGCCCTGTGTGAGTTCTCCATAAAATAGTCTTTTTGGTAAGCATACATTTGGTATTTGAACAATGTGGCTGGCCTAATGGATTTCTGCTCTTTATAGTAGAGTTCAAATGGTTGGTAGTTTAGTTTGAGAAAGGACTTCAGTGTCTAATATCTTACCTAGGTGATCTTCAAAATCTTTCCAAGACAATTCAAATAGAAACAATTCAGTTTCCTGGCATGGCACTGATAGATTATTCAGGTTTCACAGGTATTCAGCAAGAGGTTAACACTATGGCTCCGTAGACCTTCAGTTTTGTAGTCAGTCTATTATCTCTCCTCTCCCATACTTTCCTTTAGAGCCTCCCAAATACTGAAATAGCTCTGATAATGCTTGGGTCAACTTCCTTATCAATGTGGACAACCCTGGAAAATATAATGCCTAGGTAAACATAGCATTCACAACTTTACCATTTACTGTAACAGATGACTCAAGTTTAAATGCAACCACAGAAACTTGCTTTTTATGTGGCTTTGGCCAAGTCATTTAAGCTCAGCTTGTTTCAGTTTCCTTTTCTATAAAATGAGGATAATGATAACATCTATCTTCCAGGCTTGTTGTGAAAATAAAATGAGATATTACTTGTACAGAGTTTTGCAGACCTTAAAAAGCTAGCTGTTAATTTTCATTACTGCTATTATTATGTTGATTGAAAAGAACACAAAGAGGCTTTCTTTACAATCCTGTGCTATGCAAAACAGGACTATTTGTGTTTGGTCACATTGCTATTTTTTTTTTTTTTAAATGGGAAATAGGACCACTATAGAAATGTCCAAATAGAAAAGCAACAGTAGGGAAGCATTCATCACTCCAAATTGGAATGAAAAACCTTTTGAATTAGTACTCTCTATGTGTGCTCAAAATCTGGCAACTTTTCATTCCACATTATACAAAGTCCCTTGTGGCCAGAGTACTAATCTGAGGGCATGGAAAAAGTTTAGCAAGGTCCATGGCCCATTAGAGATTCCATGGTTATGGAATCCTTGGGGACATGAGCTGATCTTATGCCTATCAGAGAACTGGGCAGCTGCAGTACCTATAAAGTAAGAGATGAACTTTAAGAGAGAATAATTATGATTCCTAGCATGGTGGGGTAGGGAGAACTGGACTCGTTTGTTTTTTTTTGGGTCTAAGAAAATGTGTTGCTGATTTCTCATCTAGATGTCCCAGTTGGAGTCCACTTATACGAGAAAAAATTGAAGGCATAAGAAAAAGTTGGAATTGGACCATTTCAGAGAATAGTCAAGTGTTTCTTCAATATAACCAATTTTCTGCACATCAGGGACAGTGGGGGTCAGAGAACAGCTGTGGTTGATCACTCCTGGAAGTTCTGTTCAGTGGCTTGACATCATGAGAATTTTTACAGCCTGTTTTGTGAAAATCATTCCATCTTGAAAGAGCAAAATATTTCTAGCTTTACAGAGTATAAGGCCTTGTAATAGAAATTGAGGCAATCTTATCATTGAATAGCTTCCTTATGTATTTATGACTGGATAATTTCATTAGGTATAAAATAAGGGGGTTGGTTGAGATGGCTGTTAGGATTCCTTCCATTCTAAATACTGTGCTTCAATAATATTAGCAATTTTCCCAACATTGCATTTTGCTACTTTAATTGAAAGTAAATATCCTGATGGTCTTCATAAGAACAACTATAACTACAAATATAGCTAACATTTATATAGTTCTTTAAGGTTTGTGAAATATCTTACATTTATTTTTGTATTTCAATAAGTCATTCAGTAAACATTTCTTATGTAACTACTATGTTCTAGGCATTAAGCAGTGGGGATGTAAAGAATGATAACAGACAGTCACTGTTTTCAAGGAACTCTCAGCCTTTCAACATACTTACAAGATGGACTGACTTTTACAAAGTAGGCTGGGTGGTGGAAAAGTTGTCCAATTTCATTTTAAAGTTGAGGAAATAACACAACAGTTACTGTTTTATTTGCTCTTAGAAAGCAATTTGTCTGGGTGGTGGCAAAGTTGTTCAATTTCATTTTAAAGTTGAGAAAACAACACAACAGTTACTGTTTTATTTGCTCTTAGGAAGCAATTTGTCCAGTGTTACATGGTTCATTATAAATTTATTCCCTCTCTCTTAATTGAAAAAATTTTTGTATTACATCAAAATTAGGGTTATTTGAGCCTTTCAACAATCATGTGAAATAGTTAGAGGATGGGGGCTGAACCCAAAAAATATATTGGGGATTCAGACTGGTGTTGCATGATATCTCAAAAGAATCTGTAGGCTTAGGTCATCTTCAATCAAGAGGCAAAGATTTATTATACTGCTGGCAGCAAGCTAATATCCAAAAGAGAGTTTTAGTGATTAACAAGGAGAAAGAAAAGGACTAAGTTCACCAGTGTAACTTGCCATTAATAAGGAGAAAGATGGCATTAAGTCCTAATGAACTAGCTTTAATAGGGGGAAAGATATCACAAGGCAGCAAAATTCCTAGAGAGTTTGCTGTCATAAAGTGGGCAATTCCTAATGAACCTGCTATATCATAAAGTGGACTAAATGCCTAAAGAAGTTAGCCATTGTGATTCTTAGTAATCAGGGTAAATGTAAAAGTAGTTAGAGGAAGAAGTGGAAGACCAGTAGGTTCTTTTATTGAAGGACAATAACCTCAGGAGTTGATATCGTAACTTAGCCTTCTAATTGGTACCATAATTGTGGGCCATAATAAAATTTTCAATGTAAGGAATTCTACAAGGAATTCCACCAGGACCTACTGAAATAAAGGCCTATGTAAGGATAACAAAAGGCTCAATTAAAGATAAAATAACCCTGTCATCACTCCTCCCTACTTGCCTCAACGAGTAGCTTAGCTTCCTGATTATTTACTGTAATTCATGTTCTCTCCTGTGAATGCCCTTCCCTAAGACCTACCCAGTTACTAAATATCAGTATCAATGGGTGTTGTTATTATTTTTATTTCTACTTTACAGATGAAGAAATTGAGGCAGACAGGTTAAATGACCTGCCCAAGGTCTGATAGTTAATAAGTGTCTGGGTGGGATTTAAATTGAAATCTTCTGCTTCTAACTCCAACACTCTATTCACTCACTATATTATTATTTTTTTTTTTTGGAGGCTGGGGTTAAGTGACTTGCCCAGGGTCACACAGCTAGAACGGGTTAAGTGTCTGAGATCAAATTTGAACTCGGGTCCTCCTGAATTCAAGGCTGGTGCTCTATCCACTGCGCCACCTAGCTGCCCCCACTATATTACTTTCATGCTTCATATGAACTGTTATTTCTGGAAAAAAAATTACACTCTGGTGAATCTTTGTTAAGGGACTAAAAGTATTTCTCACTCATGACTTCCACAGTTATAACCTTTAATCTCACTACAATCTTTAGTCATCTGGGTGATGTTTATGTCTCCAGAAATAGGAAGAGACTGCAGGGTATCCCTCTGTTTCATTGACTTCTTTTCTCCCCACAATCTTTAACAAGCTAAAGAGATCTTCAGCAAGTTAGAAGTCTGACTATTAAAAGAAAGAGACTGTTTGGGAGGTGAGGGAAGGGAGAGAGGATGGAGGCTAGATTATTTATTTATTGCAGAAACAATGAGGCTTTTTCACTGGCCAAAATATGACTTCTGACATATGTGCATAAAAAAAGCAGAATATGGAGCTAACTAGAAGGAGTTTAAAGTCTGCAAATTTAGATGATCTAATTATAGTTAGATATTTCTAAAATGTTCTCTAGTGTAGCATGCAAGCAAATTTGAGTCAGAACAAATGATGAGAAAATGTTCACCATTTTTTCTTCCCCTCATTTCTACCTTTATTATTCATACTGGTCATCAACAAAATCTGCTATTATTTACTATTGTTGGTCAAATTATATTACAAAAGCAAATACATTAAAAGACTCAACCTTTCATTTTGACATCATGTACAAAAATTTCTAGTTAAGAGAGAGGGCATAAATTTAGAGTGAACTATATAATTTTGGTAAAGTTACTTCATAAAAGCAATGACAACAGGAACTGTTGTGTTGTTTCCTCAACTTTAAAATGAGAGGCTGGACTCCTCTCCTGTTACCCAGACTCCTTGATAAAAGTTACCTCATCGTGAAAGGTTATTGAAAGACCAGAGTCATATATTGTTTTGCAGGAAGATTTCATCATAGTGTCATCCACATCCAGAAAGAAAACTATGGAGACTGAATGTGAAAAAAGCATAGTATTTTCACCTTTTAGTTTAGCTGTTGCTTGTTGTGTTTTCCTTTTTTGTTTTTTTTTTTTCCTTTTGATCTGATTCTTCTTGTGCAGCATGATGAATATGAAAATACATTTAGAAGAATTGAACCTATTTAATCTGTATTGGGTTGCTTGCTATCTTGAGGAGAAAAGATGGGAGAAAGAAAGGGGAAAAAATTGGAACACAAGGTTTTGCAAAGGTAAATGTAATAAACTAACTTTGCATGTATTTGGAAAAATAAAATACTATTAAAATAAAAAAAAAAAGAAAGAAAGCTTTTATCATGCTTATAGTTTCCTTCTGTATACAATAAATAGGGATGGACTAGATGAATTGTAAAGTTCCTTCTAGTTCTAATTCCTCTAACTTGCCCTAGGAGATCATTTATCAGGTTTGAGTATTAAGAGAGATAACCCTGTGACCTTAGGCTACTTAGCTTCTGTCAGTCCCCAGATCCTCATCTGTAAAATGATAGCTCACAGGATCATTTCATGTATCTGATGACATGATGTATGTAACGAATAGTATAGTGAAAACAGTGTTGATTCTGGAGTCAGAAGACCTCTATTTGAAATACACTTACTACTTATATGGCTATGGGAAAATCATAGCTTGCTGGGCCTCAATTTCCTTCTCTCTAAAATAAGAAGGGATTATACGAAATATCTAAATTCTCCTTTGTCTCTACCGCCATAATCTCAAAGGCTTTTTCCTAGGAGAAAAGAACACAATAAGTGACCATTATCAGTATTGATGCAGATCAAATCTAAGATCCAATGAGTTGTGTATTTATATCTAATATCCAGTTAAATCAGATCAAAACCAGTTACTGTTGTGAAGGTGTTTAAGAAAGTCAACCTAAGAGAGTGATAATCCTGACTCAGACACTTCAAAGAAACAGCTCCATAACAATTGTAATAATTCTCTCCTCTACCATAAATTGGGAAGCTAGATGGTACAGTAGTAGATAGAGTGCCAGGCCTGAAGTCAAGAATAGTCATCTTTCTGAGTTCAAATATGGTTTCAAATCTGATTTACTAATTATGTGACCTGTGTAAATCATATAACCATTTGCCTCAATTTCCTCTTATGGAGAAGGTAGTGGCAAACCACTCTAGTATCTTTGCCAAGAAAACTCCAAATGGAGATAACAACAACCTAAGTCAAACACATCCTGAAGCAAAATGTCACATCTGCATAAAATAGCTATCTGAAAAACAGCCAATCCAATGCACAGAAAAGAGCATTGGAACTATTTTCAAAGTAGAGAAAAGACTCATCTATTCTTTCTCTTTCATATTTGCTTTTTTTAGACTCTGTTCTTCTCTTGTACACTTTGTCCTTTTTTTTTTTTCACATTTTTACCTCTTTTGTCTTTTTCTCTTCTTGCTCTTTTCTTTTTCATTCTTTTTCTTTACTAGATCCTGGACATCTTTTATTGTAGTTGGCAAAAATTCTAATTAAAGGCACACTTTTCTACCATGTGTCCAAGTGCCATTACCTTTTCTTATTGTTCTACCAGAAAAATTAAACATGATTTGCTGAAATTCTCAATTTACCGTACACGTGCTCAATCACCTAGCTCATGTCAAATTTGGATACCTAGGTGAGAGCTGGTCAAAGGAGACCAAAATTGACCTGTAATATAGCACCATTCTAAAAAAAAAGAATATTCCAGTGGAGATTAAGCATGATGTGATGTGGTATAATGCAAGACAGTGAATGAACATTCAATTTAGAGCCAAGTGAGCTGCATTCAAATCCTTATTGTAATACTTATAAGCAAACCACTTAATTTATCTGAGCTTCCCAGTCCTTATCTGTAAACTATTCATGTGGATACTCAAACCATCTTCTTCTTAGGGATGTTGTGAGGAAAGCACTATGTAATCCGTAAAATATTGTGGAAATGTGAGTGATTTGTTTATCTGCATGGACAAAAGAAAGGAAGGAGTTAGGGGGAGGACTAACAACAGGTTGGTAGCCCAGGACAGTCAGAACTCTGTATTACAGCACTTCATATAGTGCTTGATATGAGAACCAAACTATAGAGAAATATATTCTTTGAGTTGCTATTAGTAATTGCCCTTTTCCTTTAAAAGTACACATTTTAAAAGCATGCATTCGAAATTCTACAACCTCGGCTTTGGCTTCGTAGTTCCAATTTTGCAGCTGCTGTGTGATCTTTATTCTTCAGATGGCTTAGAGGAAAAATCTAGACACAGCAGCTGAATGTCTGACTGAGCATTCTCTCTGGAGATTTGCCTGTGTAAGGACTCCAGAGTCAGTTGCAAAACTTTTGATTTATTATTTGTCTCATTAACAAATGACTTTTCTTCCATTCTCATCACTCTTCCCTGCAATGATTTTGGGACAATGTTTATAATATGTGATGTGGCATTTTCAAAGTGGGTTAAGTGGAAAGCTATACTGAGTCTGGTAAATGACCTTAGCCTCTGAAGAACTGAGCTAAGATCTTAATTCTCAAGCATAGAATAAAAGTGAATTCTTTTTAGTTTTTGTAAATATTGTTTATTTTTAAAGTAGTTTTGAATATTCATTTTCATAAGATTCTGAGTTTCAAATTTTTCTCCCTCCTCAAGAAAGCAAGCAATCTGATATAGGGCTTGTGCGATCATGTTAGACATTTCTACATTAGTCAGGTTATTGAAGAAGGGGAGAACCACTTCTTAAAAAGTAAAAATGGTATGTTTCTATCAGCATTTAGACTCCATAGTTCTTTCTCTGGATGGGGATAACATTTTCCATTGTGAGTTTTTTAGAATTCTTTTGGATCATTATATTGTGGAGAAGAGCTAAGTTCATCATAGTTCATCATCACACAATGTGAATGTAGCTATGTATAATGTTTTCCTGGTTCTGTTCATTTCACTCAGCATCAGTTCATATAAATCTTTCCAGCTTTTTCTGAAATCAGCCTGTTCATAATTTCTTAAGGTATTTCTTATAGTATTCTATTACATTCATTTACCACAACTAATTCAGCCATTTCCCCAACTGATGGGCATGCTCTGAATTCCCAATTCTTTGCTGCCACAAAAAGAGCTTCTAAAAATATTTTTTTTTGTACATGTAGGCTCTTTTCCCCTTTTTCATGATCTTTTTGGGATACAAACCTAGTAGTGGTACTGCTAGATTAAAGGACATGCACAATTCAATTGTCCTTTTGGCATTGTTCTAAATTGTTCTCTAAAATAGCTGGATCACTTCACAACTCTATCAACAATACATTCATATCCCAATTTTCCCACATCTTCCCCAATATTTATCATTTTCCATTTCTGTCATATTAACCAAACTGATAGATAAGTATGAAGTAGTACCTCAATGTTGTTTTAATTTGCATTTCTTTAATCAATAGTGATTTAGAGGATTTTTTCATATGATTATGGATAGCTTTAATTTCTTCATCTGAAAACTGACTGTTCATATCCTTTGAGCATTTCTCAATTGGGGAATTACTTGTATTTTTATAGATTTGACCCCATTCTCTCTATATATTTGAGAAATGACGCTTTTATCAGAAAGAAACACTAGCTATAAAAATTGTTTCCCAGATTTCTGCTTTCCTTCTAATCTTGGATACATCGATTTTGTTTGTATAATAACTTATGATTTAATGTAATCAAAATTATTCATTTTGCATTTTATGATCTCTATCTCTGGTCATAAATTCTTCCCTTCTTCATAGATCTGACAGGTAAACTAATTTTTTTTTGCTCTTCTAATTTGCTTATGTTAGCAATTTTTATGTCTTAATCATGTACCCATCTTGACCTTATCTTGCTATAAAGTGTGAAATGTTGGTCTATGCCTATTTTCTGCAATACTATCTTCCAATTTCCCCCACTATTTTTGACAGAGAGTAAGTTCTTATCCCAAAAGCTGGAGTCTTTGGGTTTATCAAACAATAGATTACTAAAGTCATTTACTACTGTGTCTTGTGTACCTAATCTATTCCACTAATCTACTAATACCAGATTGTTTTGATGATTTATGTTTTATAATATAGTTTTAGATTTGGTACAGCTGGATGAACTTTTTAATCATGTGGCTTCTCCGGCTGAGAAAAAAACAAACAAACAACAACAATAAAAGCTGCAATCTACAAAAAAAAAATAAAATGTAGTATCTCTATTTAGACCACAGGATTTCAAATGTCTGAGGAAAAAAAGAGGGGGAAAAAAAGGTGACAACTAGGAGTAAGGACTTCATCAAGTCACTGCAGTCCTCTTAAAGACATGAGACTCTAAACCTGGAACATTTCTGATGACCTCAAGGATTTTAGTGTTTTCTAGGATGAGCTCTGAGCTTTTAGGGAGTCTGCCTTCTGGCCCATTTTCCCCTCCCTTCTTCTATGTAGAATTTGGAACAGCAAACTGAAAAACAGAAGGAATGGACCTTTTAATTGGGAACACAGCTGACTGGACTACTGTTTCATTCTGTTTATAAATGTACTTTCAATGGTCAGCAAATAGAAAACACCTGCAGGACTTTTGCTACAATGATCCTAATGTCTTCCACACACACACATCTTTGTGTAGCCCAGGCTTTGGTTTTGTGTAGGTCAGCTCAACAGTGGCTAAGTAATTAATGTTTATGACTTTATGGGAAGATTTTCTTCTACCATCCTTGAGTAGAGAAGAGTTTAACCTGAAAATTAAATGAGTTTGCATTGATAAACAATTATTTTCACTGTCAGAGGGCCAAATTTTACTTTTGCTTAAGTTGTTCCTTATCACCAATTGTTGTCAACCATGATTAAATATGTCACGTGTAACACATGGGCCCAGGCCCTAAATTTGTTATTGTGATGTGGTCCTAAAATATCAAAATCTCTTTGATCTCTCTTTGCTGAGCCCTCTTCCCTGCCCCCCCCCAAAGCTTACTCTAGAGTGCATTATCAAATATGGTTTATGTAGAGCTAATGTTTAGTTCTTCACAGATAATAGTAATAGAAATATTCAAGGTAAAAAATTTACGTCAAGTAAAAGACTACCTTCATTTTATCAAACAGGAAACAAGGGGGACTCAAAAAATTTGTAGAACCCTATAAGCAAAAAAAAAAAAAAATCAATCTCCCTCTCACTTTCCCAGAGTGCTAGAGCTTTCCAATGCCAATCATCCTAAAAGAAAAATACACTTTGGGGCTACAGTACCAGCAACCCCTTCTCATTAATTTTTACTGCACAAATAATGCTGGTAATGAATAGAGCAGAGACTAGGTTGCTTATTTTCCTAATTTGTGGCTTTAGGTCCTTTGAATCCCTAGAGAAAGAAAAGTAACACATGGGAGATACTCAGAAAATCTCTCTCCTCTAGATAGAAGACAAGATTCCTAAACTATTAAATCTCTAAAGCTGGAATCACCTGAGGAGTGTCTTTTCTCTATCTAAAAGGCAAAATTCCTGGATCACACAGGAAATCTCCCCACCTTTCACTACAAGATAGGAGTTCAATAGTGACATTGTCCAGGAATTCTCCTCTAGTATTATTTATATAAATATTACTTACGTAACATTTTAAGGTTTACAAAGTGCTTTGTATATATTAACACATATGATCTTCACAACAAATCTCTGAGGTAGGTGCTATTATTATTCTCATTTTACAGATGAAGAAACTGAAGGCAAGCAGAGTATAATTTGTCCAGGGTTACATAACTAGTAAGTGTCTAAGACAGAATTGAACTACTCAAATTTATTCAAATGTGTCTGGTCTCTGCTCTGTGTTCAGACAGGAAAGAAGAAAGAAGATGGCAAAGAATTTGTTATTGGGAACTTCTTTCTTTGGCCATCTGGGTAAATATATCCAGCTCCCAACATGTTTTTGTCAAAAGGTTGCCATTAGTAACAAGTTAGGGAGACAAGAGAGAGGACCCTCCTTGAACCCACCACTATCTACTGAAACTCTTAGGATCTCTGCAAACAACGAAAAGGACCACTAAAAATTGAGAGATGGCTTTTGTCTTCTCAACATTTCTGTTGGCACATTCAAGTTTAATAGGAAAAGAGTTCAAAATCCCAAGCTCATCATCCTGTAAGGTCATCAAATTGAGTGAAGAATTTCCTGGATTCAAGAATGTTAGAAAAAGCCTGACCTCAGATTCAAGAAAATTCTAATAGACTTGAGATGGAAAATACCATCCATAGCCAGAGAGAAAACTAAGAAGACTGAATGTGGATCAAAGCATGATATTTTCACTTCTTGTTTTTTGTTTGTTTGATTTTCCTTTCTCATGGTTTTCTTCCATTTGTTGTTGTTGTTGTTGTTGTTGTTGTTGTTTTCACAGCATGACAAATATGGAAAAATATTTAAAATTATTGCACATGTATAACTTAGATAGCTTACTATCTTGGGGATAGAGAAAGTAAAGGAGGGAGGGAGAAAAAGTTTGGAACATAAAATCTTATAGAAATGAATATTGAATACATATATTTGGAAAAATAAAAAACTATTGAGAAAAAGGGAAAAAAATTAAAAGCCTGACCTCCCAGTAAATATATCAGATTGATCAGGAAATTGGCCTCAAATAAGGGATGTGTGTGTGTGTGTGTGTGTGTGTGTGTGTGTGCATGTATGCATGTAATGATTTCGGGTAGAGATGGAACAAGATAGCCAAGCTAAACTTGATATCAGTTCAAATCACACTTACCCTAAAGAAGTCATCAAATATGAGTTCTAGTCCTAAAACTGCCACTAGCATGCTTCATAACCATAGATATAAGTGTGTGTGTGTGTATGTGATCACTATTGCACTTTTCTTTCCTGGTGTGAGTGGGGTTAATATTGGTGATGCTGTTGGGTAGCAAAGTAGACAATGGCTGCTCTCTCTACCACTTTGTTTCCATGTATCCATGAACACGTTTGTTTTGTGTTTCATCATTTCTGATCTTAGCTAAATCAGTATCTGGAGATACAGTTGAATAGAGTATGATCTTAAAAAATTTTTAAAGTCAAAAGAGCAATCAAAGGCCTTACCCCAGCAGTCACTGGACTTAAGAGAGATTTTTTTCTAAGACATTAGACAAGTCAGGGAAAGGATTTGTTGGGAATATTCCTGGACCTTTGGTTGAAGGAATTGGAATGACAGATGTAAGAATAATAACAACATTACTTTCTGGAAATAGGATAAAGTTTGTTAAACTTACCCAGTCCTTTTCTAGGGGATTTGAATGAACCATGTATAACTGGAATCATGAAAAGGACTTTCTCATTCTAGATCAAAGAATAGCCTGATTTCATAGAATGGCAGCCTGGGGCAGAAACAGAGGAGTTTGATCAACTTAAATGCAAAAGGGCTTCTCTAGCTCAATCTACATCACAAAAGAATTGAAAGAAATCTAGGTCTGAGTCTATTCATATGAAAGAAAGGACTGCATATTAGGGGAAGGTCAGCAGATGGCATCAGAGAGCAGTTCAATAGATGTGCCCAGAGAAGCAACGTAAGAGTGCCGACTCCAGCTGAGTGACATCACCCAGGAACCACTGATAATAGTGCAAGAGAGCAAACAACAGCTTCAAATCAGAGGAAAATTCCAGCAATTGTCCCTAGCTAACCATGCTCCCTGGGCACATGTGTCTTTCTCCATTACTAGCACTAGTAATCGGGAGGGGAGAATGAAGCCTTGATAGGGGAAAAGGTGCTATTGTCTTTATCATTTATCACATGATTTTTAATTAAATGTCATTGGCTTAGAACTAGATGTCTATTTTAACTAGATGTCCTTCTGTTAAAGGAAACATTCAATGAGGGCTCATGACATTAATCTAAATATATCTAAAGTTGATCCAGGTTTTTAAAGTTTGGAAGTAGCTTTGTTGTCCATCTTTTCGTGACCCCATATGGGATTTTCTTGACAGACATAATAAAGTGATTTACAATTTCCTGCTATAGCTGATTTTACAAATGAAGAAATGAAGCAAAAAGGGTTAAGGGACTTGACCAGGATCATACAGCAAGTAAATTACCTGATGCCAGGTTTGAACTTAGGAAGATGAGTCTTACTGAATTCAGGCCTAGCACTTTATGCATTGTGCCACCTAGCTGCTCTGCAAGTAGCGAGGGAGTGTTACAAAAATAAATAATTACTTGCTTAGGGTAGATCTAGGAGCCTTGCTGATGAAGGTCGTGTCCATGTTAACTAGAAAGGCATGTGATCTTTACAAGATTTGAGTTAACCAGTGGCTCAATATAACCAACTGTGTGATATGATTGTTCTCTGAAAAGTTAATGAAATCTTAAATTACATTAATAGCAATCAGATTATGGGTGCCAAAAAGTCATTATATTTAGTGACGATCAGAAATAATTTGTGCTTTATTCAGGGCACCAACTGAATTTTTAATCAGCACTATTATAAATAAAAAGAGGGTAACTAGAAAGCTTGAAGAGGACATGGAAACAGCATCATAAAGAAGGAGCTGAACATCAAAGAGAAGAGAATAACTATCTTATTAGAGGTGAAGGCTGGTATGTACAAGTAGCATTGTTCTTAGTCATTCTAAAAAAGTAAAACTAGAACTAGTGCACAGGAATATAAGGAGGCCTATTTTGTGCAAATCTATATATGTTTTTTTCTAAAATTATCAAGCTGCTAAATCACTATTGATCAGACAAATGCAAATTGAGACAATTCTGAGGTACCACTACACACTTTTCAGAATGGATAACAGGAAAAGATAATGAAGAATGTTGGAGGGGATATGAAAAAATTGGGACACTAATACATTGTTGGTGGAATTGTGAACTGATCCAATCATTCTGTAGAGCAATTTGGAATTATGCTCAAAAGGTTATCAAACTGTACATACCCTTTGATCCAGCAGTGTTACTACTGGGCTTACATCTCAAAAAGATCTTAAAGAGGGAAAGGGACCTCTATGTGCAAAAATGTTTGTGGCAGCCTTTTTTGTAGTGGAAAGGAACTGAAAACTGAGTGGATGCCCATCAATTGGAGAATGGCTGAATAAGTTATAGTATATGAATGTTATGAAATATTATTGTTCTATAAGAAGCAATGAGCAGGATGATTTCAGAGAGGCCTGGAGAGACTTACATGAACTGATGCTAAGTGAAATGAGCAGAACCAGGAGATCATTATACATGGCTGCAGCAAAATTATACAATGAACAATTCTGACTGACCTGGCTCTTCTCAACAATGAGATGATTCAGGCCAGTTCCAATGTTGTTATGATGATGAGAGCCATCTGCACTCAGAGAAAGGACTGTGGGAACTGAGTGTGGATCACAACATAGCACTTTCACTTCTTTTGTTATTGTTTGCTTGAATTTTATTTTCTTTCTCATTTTTTTCTTTTTTGATCTGATTTTTCTTGTGCAGCAAGATAATTGTATAAATATATATACCTATATTGGATTTACATATATATTTACCATGCTTAATAAAAAATAAATAATAAAAAAATGATTGAGCTGGTTGTTTCTTATAGCACAGTAGAATTCCATTGTGATCACACCACAACTTGTTCAGCTATTCCCCAGTTAATGGAAGAATGAAGAGTAAGATGAACAGAACCAAGAGTATGCTATATATAGTATCAGCAATATTGTTTTAAGAACAGCTTTGAAAAACTATTATAACTATCCAAATTAACTACAAAGAACATATGAAGAAGTTATTTGCATCCAGGAGAACTATGAAAGGCATGAGAGAGGCATGAGATTTTGCATGTACTGCAGACACACACACACACACACACACACATTTGGATCTACTGGTAGTCAGCTCTAGGGTAGTGGGAGGGAAGGAAAAACAAGTTACATAATAACTTTATTATATCATTATGTATTTAGAAGAAATGTATACTATATTTAAAATATATATTATATTATTAAAAGAAATTAGATTTTTAGTTTCATATGCAATCTTTTTTCTATGTTATGGAAATATTTATTTTATTTCTTAAGTTCAGAATTAAAATAAATAAAAATTTTAAAAAGAATAAATTGACAAATGCTATGAATCAGGACTTAATTTATTATTTTGCTAAATATCTAGACTTTAAAAAGTGATGGAAAATGGTAATTATAATAACATTATGTTTTCATTATTAATTATAATTAATAACAATAATTATAATAATGCAGATTATGTTTAACAAAAAATAAAATAAAGAGGCTTGTAAAACATTAGAGCTCCACAACAATGGAATAACATGCCTTGAAGAATAGAGAACTCCCCATTACAAAAAAATGCTCCAGTGAAATCATATAACTATCAAAAGTTGTAGAGCCAATCCAACAATAGGTGAGTAATCAAATTATTTAACCTCTAAAGTTCCTTCCAACTCTAAGATCCTATGATACATCCAATATCTTCTTCGAGGCTCATCAATTTAGAAGAAAAGAGGATCTTAGTTGTCATGGAATCCAAAGTCTTTATTTTATAAATGAGGAAAAGCAAACCCAAGAGCAATCATATAACTTGCCCGGAGTCATAGCATAATGGACTGGTAATTGTTTAACAAGCAGCTCTCTGAGAATGGTGTACTTTGAGCTTAATATACATTACTATTAACATTCTCTTCATCATGTTCTTAAGTCTAGACAAACAGCAGAACAATAAATGAAGCCTTAATTTGTGGCCTTTGCTGATTTTTGTTGTATATAAGCTGACACTGAAAATTTAACACTGGATTTTTAGGAGCCAGTTTGAGCTGGCTCCATCACAGCCCTTGAAGGAGTGACAGTTCTTATTTAAGCCCCAGTCCTCCACCCCATGTGCTGCTTGTACTGGGTTCCCTTATGTCCTGTCTATTTGTAAATTTATGGAAAATAAAAGTGAGACCCATAGTGTAAGAGTAACCCCAAAGCAGCTGTCCTAGAAGAAGTTCCTTCAAGCATGTCCTGGGCTATCATTTCTTAGAGGATGGGGGTTGGGAGATGAGGAGGAACACAATGACATGAAGCATTGCTTCTTTACCATTTCCTAATATTACACCTTTACCATTCCCTAATAAGCTATATTTTAATTTAAAACAGCAATTTACAATGCAATTCATTTACAACAACACAATCCATTGTAATCACAATGCCATAAATTTATGTTTTAAGTAATTTTTAATGCTTGTAGCAGCTGGGTCTCTGAAGTGTGGAAATAGCTAACATTTTTCACCTAGTGCAGTGCAGCCAAGGAAAAAAAAAGGCCTGCTCTTTAATTATCTAACCACCAAAGACAGCATGTGGAGACTAGAATAGTTGTAATTGCAAAATAAGAAACAATTGGTCTGAGGCACAGTGTAAAGTCTTTAAATGTAAACATGTAAATGCCAAGACACAGCAGGTAAGGCCTAGAGCAAAAACAACTAAATTCACAAATATCTGTGGTTTTAAGCTGAATTGATTAAAAGGAAGGCATTTTTAAGAAGGTGGAAATAATAGCATTGAAAGCAGCTCCCTGGGCCCAAATAAAACCGTAAGCCAAAGGGCATTGGTGGTTTACTTGTAATAACGGATATAAAAAGAACTCACAAACTCCGTTAGTGATTTGTGTGAATATCCATGTCATTACAAAATTCAAGCATCAGTTCACATTAAAAGCAATGAAAACTTATCAAACATTCATTTGGGTCTCATGACACCAGACCAATATCCTGCCCCCCTCAATATCTCTACCCTTATTGAAAATGCAGGCCAAAGAAGTTCACTGCCACTGCAAGAGCAGAGCTAGACAAGGAATCATAAATTGGGAGGACAAGAGAAGCTCTCCCTCCATGAAGATGATCTCTATTAGCTTTTATTCTCTACCCTGGAGCAGACTCCTGTACTTTAATTATATTCCTGCATGACACCAATATTGTCAAAATTTTATCTTTTTAATTATTTCAAGTATTATGTGCTGAGCTTATTAAAGTAATTTTGTTCTTAAGTAAATGAAAATATTAGAACTTCAGAACAAAGATGAGAACAGCATTGATACTTGTCCTCAAAGAAGCAAGTGTTACTTAAGAAAAAAAAAACAACTATAATACCTAATAATAATAGCTGGGATATATATGGCACTTTAAGATATACAAAGTCTTTTAAATATATTATCTCACTTGATTCATTTAACAGCCCTGTGAGTTAGGTGCTATTATTAAGCCCATTTTGTGATGAACTTGAGACTTTGTGAAATTAAGTGATGTATCCTGAACCAGAATTTAAATTAGTCTTCCTGATACCAACACTTTATCCACTATGCTTACCAGCTTGCTGTCTTAGCAATAATATTATAATAACAACTAGCATTTATGTCATGTTTTTAAGATTTTCAAAGAGAAGTATATGTTAGTGGATCTGATCCTCCTCAACCCTGCGAGGGGTTATGATTAACCTTATTTTACAGGTGAAGAAACTAACGTTGAGATAAGTGTCTCAGGATCTCACAGTCAGCTGTAAAAGGCAGGATTTGAACTCAAGTTTTCTTGCTCTTACACCACCTCACTGCTAAAATAAATGGCAATTTTATCTAAATATCCTGTTTCCTATAAGGTGGACATCAGTAAGATTAGCAGACTAACAGTGGAAAGAGCACTGGCTCTGGAGTCAAAAGATGCAGGTTGAAATCTTGCCTCTTATGCTTACCAGCTTGGTGGCCTTGTGGTCTTTTCTGAGGCTCAGGAATACCTTAGTATTTTTATATTGAATATCTCAGTGTTTCTACATTAGACACAATAACATTTCCACATTGAATATCTCAATATTTCTACACTGGATACCTCATATTTCTATATTGGACAATTATACCTCAATACCTACATTGTATCATTATACTTCCAATAACGCTACATTGGATAATTGGACCCCAATATTTCTACTCTATTGAAAATGTAGCCATTACAGGGAAGAAATTCCTCTTTAAAATGAAGGAGTTGGACCTGACTCTTTGGCTTTTGGGGTTCCTTTTACAGGGTAATTTTTAATCTTACAATGAGTATAACATTGATAAATAGACTTGTGCTGAAATTTCTTCACTGAAAATGTCAGTGAAAGAGAGGCTTGAAAAAATCTAATCAATTTCACTTGTTAGTGGTATTATTTGGTGTTTAATATTTTCAGTGTTTTCTGATTTTCTTCTTGATGAAAATATTTGTGATATATGTAGTTTTTTGTACAAATTAAAACCTCTTTCATCTCTTCCCTTCTGCCTGCCTTTGCATGAGAGTTAAAGTCTATGTTTAGTTAAACTAATCTGGAGGATCTTATTAAGTTCTTTATGACATTATTTAGAAGTTTCCATATTCATTATCTCCTGACTCTCTTCTTGATAAAAGCTGGAATTTATATAAAGTATTAATATGGTACATTTATAAACTGTTTTACATGTGTCATCAGATATGTCTTAAAGTAATCCTGTTATGGAGATATTACAAGTATCCCATAGCAAAAATAAGGAAGGTGAGAATTTAAGAAGTTAAGACTCTTCTTGCTCATGGTCACATAGCAAGTTAATGCTAGAGAATGGATAGAAACTTGACTATCCTAACTCCAAACTGAATATTCTATCTAGCATCTCAATGTTGAAAAAAATATGAAATGCAGGCATGAGTCATCTATGAAATATTTACTCTATTAGTCTCTTTTGTTTCTTATTCTTGAACCACCATTTCCAATATGTTTTGCTATCTTCCATGCTGTCTCCATGCTGGGCCCTTTTCTATCACTACACTTGTATTTGATGAGCTCATTAGTTCCTATGGGTTTAATTATCATCTCTGTAAAAATGACTTCAATATATACATATATTATACATATATATATAGTATACACACACATATAAATATATATATATATATACTCAATTCTCATCTCTCTCTTGAGTTGCAGCTGCACATCTCCAATTCCCTGCCAGAAATTCTAAACTAGATATCTCAGGCATCTCAAATCAACTCTAAAACAGAACTTCATTTTCTTTAGTATGTATTAAGTACCTACAATATACTAAGCACTGTACTAAGCACTGGAGATTGTTATTGTTGTTATTGTCCATTTTTCCTACTTGAAGAGGACCAATATCCTTATGCTGTTAGCATCAAGGTACAGTGATTTGAACTGTGGCTGATCAATCCAATATATTTGGGATGGAGATAGTAAAGTAGTGAATGATGAGTGATATCATGCCCAATTGTTCAAAGTCATTAGCTTCATTCTGCCTCTCTTCCAAAGTCATCAGAGTGACTCCAGTGTCAAGAAAAAAAATTAAGACATCTGGCAATTGACTGGGAGACAGTGGATGACCTTGACATCTATATCTGACATGCTCTAACAAGTGGTCCTCAGACTTTTTAAATAGGGGGCCAGTTCACTGTCCCTTAGATTGTTGGAGGGCTGGATTATAGTAAAAACAAAAACTCACACTGTCTCTGCCCTTCAGCCCATTTGCCATAATCCAATGGAATGCATATGGCCTGTGGGTTGTAGTTTGAGAACCCCTACTAAGCACTCTACAGCACTGCTTCAGCCATCTTCATGGCCATTGGAACAAATTGTTCTCATCCACCCATTCCAACTGGGGAAATCTTCAGCATCTTGGAGTAGACATTTCCCTAACCCCTTGCTGGGTTTGACCCTATCAGTTACCCTAAACAATGCTATGTAAAAGATAAATTGACTATAATAGGGGGAAGACACTAACATTAAGGGAATTCAGAAAGATTTCCTTGAGAATGTGAGAATTTTAGCTGAGATTTAAAGGGTCAGGGAAGCTATGAGGGATAGATGAATAGAAAGAAAATGCCAGGCATGAGGGGCAATCAGTGAAAATGCCCAGAGTAATGATGAAGTAATGATGTGAGGTACAGCAAGGAGGCCAGTGTCTCTAAATTGCAGAGTATATATGGATGAGTCAAATATAGGAAGACTGGAATCATTATCTCCAAAGCTTTCCCTATTTGTTTGAAAGTTATTACCATCTTTCTAGTCACCCAGATTTGAAACTTTGACATTATCCTTTGCTAGAAGCTCTCTCAAAAGGTCTTTTCCAACTCTAAATGATATAATTCATTTATAACCACATGCTTCTATAGATAACATTGTGTGCTTATTATGTACAATTATTTAAAAAATAATCCCACCTTAGTCTATTTAAATGTGGATGTAATTGTGGTAGTGTTTAAATATCTATGATTGGGATTGGTGGAAGTCTGATATATGATTTAGAGTGGGTCATATCTATGTGCTAGGTGACATGATAACTTTACTCCAATCTTCTCTAATAGATGGCTAGTCTTATGGATAGATAGAGTGTAATAACAGAAAAGGGTAATTTGATTAGTAAAATTTCTACAATATAAGGTCTCCCTTAACCCTAAAGCCATTAGATAATATATTAACTTTATTCGGAAGTAGAAAGTGCTTAAAAAGAAATGTTGAAAAATAGTTCCACTTATTGTCTGGGTGGGGGAAAGAATTTATGATGTCAAAGTGACTAGAAGTTCTTTCCTAGACTTATCCAAAATTATGGAAATTCAAAAAGGAAGACAAAGTAGAAAATGATTATTCCCATTAGATACAGCATACTGTAGTAGAAGTGTAAATAGAAAACACTGGTTCAACTCCTAACTCTATTTTCTCTCTGTGTAACTTTGCATATATCATAGGAGTATGGATTTAGAGCTAAACTAGATCTTAAAAGTCATTTAGTCCAACTCCTCCCCCACCTTTCTCATCACGTTACAGATGAGGAAATGAAATTACAAAAAGGTGATTTACTCAGGTCAGATAGCAAAGACTTCTAACTTCAAATCCAGGACTCTTCCTGCTAAATGATTCTTACCCATAAAAGAAAGATAATTTCCTCATCTGTAAAATGGGGATAATATCTCTCCCATCAAAATTCAATTCAATTGACTTCAACAAATATACTAGTGATTGAAAAGAGAAAGATAGAAAGCAATATGGCCCCTCAATATTATAATCTACTTAATTCATAAAACATATGGGAGCCTTATTCAAACCTCAAAAGAACATATAAATGGAGCACATGGATTATCTATGTTTTCAAGGCATGGATATTAGCAACTATAATACCAATTGAACCCAGATCTCTGGATTCAAATTCAGCATTTTTTCTGTGATACTGTCAGCTAGGTGGATACAAAAAATTTCATAGAAGGGATGGCATTAAAGTTGTGCTATGAAAGAAAGGAAAGATTTGAAAGCTGGTAAATAGATGGGAGGGTACGTAGGTAATACAGTGGATAGAATGCTAGATGTGGAGTCAAGAAGACTGATCTTCCTGAATTCAAATCCAGTCTCAGACACTTACTAGCTTTGACCCTGGGTAAGTCACTTAACTCTGTTTGCCTCAGTTTCCTCTTCTGCAAAAGGAGCTGGAGAAGGAAATGGCAAACTACTCCAGTATCTTTTTGTCAAGAAAGCCCCAAATGGGGTCATGAAAAGTCAAACATGTCTTTTCAACAATAACAACGACAACAACAAAAGAAATTTATGGGAAGGGATCCACTCTAGGCATTTAGGAGGAAAAAATATGGAGCTAAGGGAAAGTATAAGAAAAGAGTTCTGTGAGCCTATAATACAGCTGAATATAGAATTCATATAAAGGGGAGGAATGTAACATAAGACTGGAAAGATAGATTGGAGTCCAAAATAGATTAATGATAAACTAGAATAAGGGAGATCAAAAGGTGTTTCTAAGCAAGGGAATGATGTTTTAGACCATATATTAGAATGTTACTTTTGCAATTGTGTGAGAATAGACTAGAAAGGAAAGAAACTAGAGTTAGAAATATAGACTAAAATCAATAACAATAGAAAAAAATAATTTATGGAAAAGAATAGATAAGAGGAAGATAAGTTTAGTTTTAGACATGTGAAACTTGACTATATTGGGGAACAACCATACAGAAATTCCAGCTATTGAAGAGGTGAGAATATCTCCTTGGCTGTCTCCCGATATAGTCAATTACAGATGGGAAGAGTTTGAAAATAGATCTGGAGATCTAGAGATTTAGGAGACTTCTATATTGACATGATCATTGAAGCTACAGAATCAGATGAAATCAACAAAGTCAGAATATAGACAGACCAGAGAAGATGACTAAGGATAGTTTAGGAAATGTTCACACAGGGTGCCATGGGAAGAAGAGGATGGTGCAATTTGAAGAGCTCTTGGATTTGGAGTTAGAGTACCTAAATTTGCATCCTGTTCTTGCCATTTACTGTTTGTGTGAATGTGGATAAGCCCTTAGCATCTTTGGGCCTCATTTACTCTAAAGTTGACTGCTAAGATTGAAACACCTGATCCTAAAGACATTGAGGAGGAAAAAAGACATTGAGAATGAAGTCAAATATGTAGAAAGTAAACTGGCTGAAAATGGAGTCCTGAAAGCCAAGGAAAGAAATAGCATTAAAAAATTAGGAAAAAGGTGAGTAGAGGGAAAAGGGAATAATGTAGTTAAAATTTGAATAATAGTAGAGGACAAAAAGAAAGAAAGAAAGAAAAACCATGTGATTTGGCATTTGGCAACAAGAACTGTGTCCTAAAAGTGTTAATTCACCTAACTACTTTCCAAGGGGTAATTTAGGTAATAAGAAAAAAAAATAATTTCATAGAAGGAATCCATAATGACTTAGAACAATAAAAAATAAGTACTTTTCTGTTGAGACACTATTACTATGTAAATAAATGTATAAAATAAATGTTTATTATCTGTAGCATTTCATCACTATTTGGAAAATAGCTATTTGCAAAATATTGATATTGAAGATAAGATGCATAGAGATGATTTTAGGATAATAAATGTCCAAGAAGCACAAACGTAGTTTTAGAAAAAAAAAAATCCTGGTCATCATAGTGGAAGAAGTAATTCAAAGAACTGGAAAGAGGAGTGAGAAAAATCAGTCTTCTCCTGGCACTCATTAGCCTAACAGCAGTCAATATAGTTAGGTCCAGGACTACCAATTCTTCCTCCTACTGTTCTTTTCTTTGTCTTTGCTTCAGAGTCAGGTTCATCTCTATACTACTGATTCCCAGTAGACATACTAACAGCCATCATCATTTTCTTCATGGAAACCCAGAAGACCAAATAGTCAATCATACACTGCCTCCTTATCAAAAAATCCCTCTGCAGTTCAGCAGTTCAGTGAAAGGAAGAAGCAATCAAACCCAAATGCCTACACACACACACACACACACACACACACACACACACACACACACACCCTGTAGCCTATCACATAGGGCTTCCTTCCTATTGAGAATATCCCCAATATAACTGATGAGTCAGGAAGGACAATTATCCTACTATGATGGTAATTACCATCATAGTAGGATCATCACAATTTGCTCTCCCAATCTTCTGTTACTCAAATCATCATCACTCTGGACTCAGAGGAAAATAATAATTCAAAAAAGATAAGTGGGCAAGACATGGTCACAGATTACATAGGCAAGACACAGTATTTTGCTATAAACAAACTCAAAAGAGGGAGTATGGCGTAGTGGATAAAGTTCTGGATATACAATCAAGAAGATCTGAGTTTCAGTTACATCTTTGACATTTACTAGTTTTGTAACCATGAACAAGTCAATTAATCCCTTCAGTCTTAATTTCATTATTTGCAAAATCAGGAAAACCTGGACTATAACCTCTATAAGGTCAGATAGTCTCAATAAGGTGTGATAGCTTCAATAAGGTTAGATAGATTCTATAAGGTTAGATAGCCTCTATAAAGTCAGATAGGCTCTCTAAGGTCAATTAGCCTCTCTATGATCCCTTACAGCTCTAAATCTATGAATCTACCAGTTCACACTAGATAATTTTAATCTCTCCACAGGAGCACACTATATCTTCAGAATCATTCCCAAAAAGGAGATTGTATTCTAGGTGAGAGGTAGGAAGGTCTGGATTAGAATAAAGTTCATGAGAGTGAAGAGAAAGAGTCAGGTGCTAAAGATATCCTGGATGGTACAACCAACAGGACTTGGAAACCTATTAGATATAACAAACATTCCCTCAAAAACACTATGCAATTATTGAGTCATAAACTATTCTAGGAAGAACTGTAGAGATCCTTTAATCCAATCTCTGTAATTTATAGATGAATAAACTGAGGCCTGAGAAATGAAATAATTTTACTAGAATTCACCTCTGCTCAATTGTATTTTAATGGCTAAATGTAGATGTATTCCAACAATTTTATAAAAACATGTAAGTCCATAACACTGGGCAAACCTATGAGTACTCATTGGTTGACCAAGGAAAGGTCTCGGAACCAGAAACAACTATAGAGATTATTTTAACTACAGACCCATCCCACTTTGAAAATGATAAAACTGAGTCTCAAAAGATTAAATGGTTTATTCAAGGAACACATACATTTGGGTCATAGGTAGATAGGGCCTAGAATCCTCCAACTCTAAATTCAGTGACCTTTCCATTGTACTCCCTAACAACCAAATTTCTGTCTCTGTTTCTATGTGTTTCTCTGTATCTCTATTTTTCTTTCTCTCTGTTTCTCTTTGTCCCTGTTTCTCTGTGTGTTTCTCTCTGTGTGTCTGTTTCTTTTTGTTTCTCTCTGTGTCTCTTTCTCTGTTTTGCTTTGTCTCTCTTCCTCCCTCTTTGTGTGTGTGTATACATATATATGTATGTATGTATGTATGAAGGTATATATGTAAAAAGAGTCACTTAAAGTATAACAAGTCAGAGAGACAGCACAGAGAGACATTGAGAGAGACAGACAGAGACAGAGAGAGGCAGAGAGAGACAGAGAGAGACAGAGAGACAGATAGTCTGAGACAAAGACAAAGACAGAGACAGAAAGAAACAGAGAGACAGAGATAGAGAGAGACAGAGAGATGGAGGTACACACAACACAGAGACAAAGATCCACAGAGAGAAATAGAGAAAAACAAAGAGAGACAGAGACAGAGAAAGATAGGAATAGAGACAAAGATGGAGAGGGGGATAGATACAGGCTCAAATTTGGCTTTCTGATTTACTTCCTCAATCTCAAGACTCTATTAGGGCATAGGTTTTAATGTTTCTTCTAATGTGTACTAGGGACTAGAAGAAAAGTATCTTCTGCCACTCAGGGTGGAGAGAAATATTCTGAATATGGCATCAAAGGATCTGGGCTTGAGATATTTTTATAATTTCTTACCTATGTGTCTTTGGACAAGCCACTTTACTTCCTTGGGGTTCAGTTTCCTCGTGTATAAAATGAATGGCTTGAATTAGAATTAGGGATTCTTAACCTGAGGCATACATTTCTTTTTTTTTTACTTGATAATTGTATTTTAATATAATTGATTTCCTTTGCAACTTTATGTATTTTATGTTATACATTTTTAAAGATTGTCCTTATTGGAGATACATAGATTTTCCCAGACTGCCCGATGGGTCTATGGCACCAAAAATAGCTTAAGAACCCCTAGATTAGAGGATCCCTAAGATTTCTCTTGTTTCAATATTCTATGATCTTATTTCATTGCGTTGAAAATAATTCATTCTTATTTACTTGATTTTTTTTGTTAAGGTTTTATAAAAATAGAAACAGAATATTTTAATTTGAGTATATAAATAGAAATGAAATATCATTTAGTGTTGTATTTTAAATATTACTTTGCTTAGAGAGATATATAAGTATATCTGGAGAAGTGACTCACCATTTTTAGACATATCCCATATCCTTTGAGTATCAACTAATGTAAACTAAAGTCGACATGAAGGTCTTTGTAGGATAACCATTAGCTCATGGGCAAGGGGGTAAAAAATTAGCATTTTTTAGTATTCTTTATTTTAATAAAAAGATGCTGTCTCTAACCATTGCTCCTTGGAAGCAAAAAAAAAAAAAAAAGGCTTTTAAAAAATGTTATTACTAGCTTTTCAATTCTTACATTTGTCATTGATATATGTGGCATGAAAATAAAGAATGCATACATAACATAAAGGCTGAGTAAATATACATTAAGGAGAACGAACCCATCAAGTGATTTTCCCCTTATCTGCATTTGCAGGTTGGTTAGATCCATCAATGCAAGCACAGCCCAACTCTATAATTCCATTATAGTTGGGGAAGAGGACAGAAGGCGGTGGGAGGGTTGGAGGTGATGCCATTTAGTGTATAGTGAAATCCAGCCAAGTTTCATTTTTAAATCTCTACTGCAGGATAGGGGCAAAGTATCTATAATAATTTTAAGGACATTTCCCAAATGTTTATTTAGATAAAAGATTGATAACAGTAAAACTCCAAAACCCACGGCCAGATAACTAGGTTTTATTAATGACCTGCCATATGCCGTGGCCGGATAATTAAAGTTTTTCCCCCCCAAAGGAAGAGAGTGGACAAATTTATTTGATAGTTTGATAACCATGGGACACTGGTTGAAAACTATTGATATAATCGGAGCTCATTCGATTTGCTCAAGACAGCCACTCCTATCAGCTAATTTCACCTGTGAATAGTTAATTATCCCCTGAATGCATATGGGTGAGCCATTAATAAAATTTGACTATGTCATAGTTTTTTTTGTCACCCACATGTGTCTTTTATCTCCTGAATCTTTTTTCTTTTTCTTTTTTTCCCCCCTTGCTCTCGCCTTTTAAAAAAATGCTACAGAAGACAGATGTTCACTGTGTGGGTATTTCAGCAGGGCTGCGTTATAGATGGCATGCAGCACGGATCAGGAATGCTCTTTTAGCCTGAGAAGGACTGGGCCTGGGTACATAATGAAGTCACTGAGGCATGAATGATAATGGAGAGCTTTATTGGTTCACATCAGTAGGCCTCCGTTAGGAAAATGGCTCTTCAAACCAGTAGACTCTGACTCTGGAAAGGGTTAGAAGTAGGATAATGGGGCCAATATCACAGTATTCTGCTTTACTGTAATGTGGAATAAGTTCACTTGTGCTACTGAGACCAGTTCATAATCCAATACCATACTGGATCACATCGCTGGTCCATCCAGCCCCAAATCCTGTCTCTTAACATGGGTACCAAGGGGTGTGTTGTGAGAGTATGTGGCATTTCACTTGTCATCCCTCATGTTAACCTCAAAAGTTAAGCTTGTATCTCTAAACATTCCTATTTTATGTTAGCACCCTTTTTTAAACTGAACCTATGACCATAGTAGCTTAGGGAATCCCTGAAAACTTCTATGACCACAGATCAGAACATGCTCAACAATATGTAATCTTAGAAAATTACCTGAGGCACTGAAAGCTTAAGTGAAAACTTAACTGAAAGCCTAGAATCACAGTCAGTATCCAGTTGAGGCAAGATTTGAACCCAGTCTTCCTGATACTGCAGCCTATTCTCTCTCAAACCCCTCGACTCACCACTTGATTAGAACATCAGTCTAGTTAAACGATTTTGGTAGCTATGTTTTCCGCCTATCCCAGATTATGAGTAGGAGGGAAATATTGAGTAATGATGAGAATTCTGGATGTAACTTAGAAGACCTGGCTTCAAATTCTGACTCCATCTTAAGAGTTATGTGCTTGGAGATTAATATTTTTTTTGATAATTTTCTCTACTATAAAAGCTGTCAGAATCTTAACCTTCCTTATGTCATGGAGCCCTTCTCACAATATTACTGCTTTTAAATGTGTAAAATAATATGTAATGTAGACGAGAAATATAATAATACTAATTTGTTGAAACAATATTCAGCAAATATGTAGTACCTAATGTTTTTTAAAAATTTTAATTTCCTGGTGAAATATGTACTACTAATTATGCTGAGGGGGAAAGAAGTTATACAACCTACCTTGGGCAAAACTCTTAACTTCTCTAAAGCACAGTTTTCCCATCTACAAAATGGACATAATGTTATTTATATCTGCTACTTCACAAGGTTGTTGTGGATCAAATGAAATGATATAATCTTTATATTTATAAAGTCTTTAGGAGTACTGTATATAAAAAGCAAGCTAATAATATACAAATGTAAGCTAATTATATGCAAGATTTTAAATAATAACAGTTACATATACCATGTGCTTACTATTTATAGAGTGAAACAGTGCTTTTTGTTTGTATGATTTTTACTTTGATCAAGTCTCAATGGTTCCTATTTATTCTAATGTTTTGGAATTTGGGGAACAACTCTTTGTTAATCCATTTCTTTGAAGATTTTATAGACTTTTGTAAAGTCTTGTTTGTTTCTTGGTGGTACATTTTATTTTGTACTAAATATTTCATGTTAGAACAATTTGAATGGTAAAACTAGAAAGACAAATTTTCTTCAAAGATTATTGCATCATGTTTAACATATATTGGATTACTTGCTGTCTAGGGATGAGGGTAGAGGGTAGGGAACAGAACATGAATCATGAATGTTCACCCTTGCAAATTGGATTATGTTGAAAATTATTTATGCATTATGTTTTGAAAACATTTTCAAAATAAAAAAATTAATTATAAAAAAGAAAATTATTGCATTCATCCACCTAAACTTATCACAGGCAGAACATTCATGGGTCTAGAGATAATCCCTCCCAGTTGATGTGTCATGAATGAAGTTTGGCTCCATCAGTCAATATCTTTTATCTACTATGTGTTGATCTTTGCCTCATAAGTCTAAGGAGGAATCTTTTTCTTCCGAATCATATTTTTCCTATTCTCCTCTTCATTTTTCCTTTCATCCTTTTATTAAGATATAATATTAATGATAATGACAGGTAGTCAAGCATTTGGATTTGATAAAGCTCTTGAAAGTCTCTAGTACCACACATTGAGATTATTTAAAATTCTAAATGAATGGAATATACAATAAATGCCATACTTCAGAGAAGGAAAACATTATTATAAATGAGTAAGGCTTCAGGGATGAAATAGGACATGAACTAGACCTTCAGGAAGGAAGAAAATTCAGTTTAAAAGAAAGTATTTTCAATGGATAAAATGTTATGAGCTAAAGTGTAGAGGCACACAAGTGATTAAACTTGGCTGGCTAAAGTGAAGGATTAGTAAGTGATGAGAAATGAAGTTGGTAATAGAAGTGAGAGGCAGGTTGGTGAGCTTTTCATTTCAGTTTAAGGAATGGATTTGACTCTACAAACAATGAGTAATCACTGAAAAATCTGAACAGAGTGTGTGCAATCAATTATTCATTGCATAAATATGTATTCATTGCTTCCTATATACAAGGCACTGCAATAAGCCCAGGAAATGTTAAAACAAAAACAAACGTGCCCCTTGCCTTTAAGAAACTCACATTCTTTGTTAAGGAATATTATTGTTCCATAAGAAATGATCAGAAGGATATTTCAGAGAGGCCCCTGGAGAGACTTACATGAACTGATGCTGTGTGAAATGAGCAGAAGCAGGAGGTCAATATTATATGATGATCAATTCTGATGAACATGACTCTTTCCAACAATGAGATGAATGAAGCCAAATCCAATGATCTTGTGACAAAGACAATCATATACATCCAGAGAAGGTTGTAGGATTTGAATGTGGATCACAACATATCATTGTCACTCTTTTTTGAGATTGTTTGCTTGCATTTT
Organism: Sminthopsis crassicaudata; assembly: GCF_048593235.1. Taxonomy (NCBI): domain Eukaryota; kingdom Metazoa; phylum Chordata; class Mammalia; order Dasyuromorphia; family Dasyuridae; genus Sminthopsis; species Sminthopsis crassicaudata. Next base: position 347,925,280 of record NC_133617.1, on the reverse strand, counting down.
GTTTTCTAACTCATTTTCTTTCCTTTTAGAACTGATTTTTCTTGTACAAGAGAATTTTATGAATATGTTTACACATATTAGATTTAATATATATTTAACATGTATAACATTATAGGATTGTGTGTCATCTAGGGAAGGAATAGGGGGAAGAGGGGGAAATCTGAAACCCAAAGCTATGCAAGGGTCAATGTTGAAAAATTATCCATGCATATGTTTTGAAAAGAAAAAGCTTTAATAAAAAGAAAAAAACCTCATAGTCTATATAAAATATATAAAGTAAGTACAAAGACATTTGGGGACTTGGAGTAAGAAAGGTACTAAGTACTAGAGGGTAAGGAACACTGTTGTGTAGAAGGGGGAAGGCAAACTGAACCTTGGAGGAAGTTACAAATCGTTAAGAAGAAAGTTCATTTCATGTATGGATAACAGCCTATGCAACAATATAGAGAAAGGAGATGTATGGAACATAAAGGAGAGTCATTTGTAATATGTCTAGAAAAGTAGGCTGGAATATTTGGGAAATATTTTAATGCTAAATAGAGAAGTTTGCACTTATTTTTCAAAAGTCAACAAAGGAGCCCTGAAATTTCTTGAACAGGGTATCCATATGGTCAACAATATGCTTTTGGAATATTGACTTGGTATCTTGTGGATACTAGACTAGAGGCAAGTAGATCAGTCAAGAGACATTTCAAACAAAAAGCTATGAGGGTCTGTGCCAAGATGAGGGCTATGTAAGTGAGGAAAGGGGAATAGATGCTAGAGATGCTGTAAAAACTGAATTGTGAAAACTTATTAACTCATTGAATAGGAAGTTAAGAAGAGTGAAGAGTTTTAGCCTTGAAGTCTAGAAGCATGGTGAAGCTCTCTACAAAAAGAGGGAAATTAGAAAGAAGGGTAAGCTTGGGCATCAGTCAACAAGTATTTACTAGCCTTCTATACCCAGATATTTTCCTAGGTGCTGTGTTTAAGGCCAAAAAAAATGAAATTATCACTATTCACAAGGAATCGTAATGCTTTCTAATGAAGGAGACAAGAAGTACATATATAAATATATACAACATAAATATATTTATAAATAAGTACAAAGTAGTTACTTGCAAGGTATTTGAGGAACAGCAGTTTGAGAGGTCAGGAAAGGCTTCATGTTTCAGAAGATTGCTCTTAAACTTAGAGAAAGAGATTGACTCTAGGAGCCAGAGTGGACTGAACATATTCTAGGCATGTGAGATGACCAGTGTAAAGGCATAGACATGGGAGACCAAGATGCCTATGAAAGAAACAGAATTCAATTTGGCTAGATCACAGAATGCATGATGGAAGTAATGAGTCTGGGAACACAGGTTGATGTAAAGATAATATTTTAGACATATATTAAGTTTGAAATACCAATGTGATATCCAATTGTAGATATCCAAGAGCCATTTGGTATTACAGAACTCGTATTCATGGAGAAGACTAGGACTGTTACATAAATATGCAAGTCATCTATATAGTAGTCAAAATATTGTTCTAAGAAGTTAAGTTGGAAAATCCTCTGTAAGATCTGTATTGTTTGCCTTTCTAGTCTTACTACAAATGACTCTTCCTTGTGTAGTTTATATTTCTGACAAACTTGTTTCCCATACATCTCCTTCCTTCATACTATTACACAGCATTACCCATGTATTATCCATACATGAAATGAACTGTTTTCTTATGATTCCTAGTTTCCTCCAAGATTCAGTTTACCTTCTCCTTCCTACATGAAGGTATTCCTAAATTCCCCAGTACTTAGTACTCTCCCTACTATCACATTTCTTTGTATTTTCTTTGTATTTCTACCTCTGAAGGTGGGAGATTCTCAAGGCAGAAAGACCTTTTGGGAACTTATTGCAAAGGCATAAATTTAGTATAAAAAGCTCTGGGTTGGGGTGATGGCAACAGGAAGAGAAAGAAAGGAACTAATATAAGAAACATTATGAAGGGGCAATAGGATTTGCAGATTAATTGAATATGGGGGCAAGAAAAATTAGTCAAAAATGGATTTCTTCTTGTTTGTTTTTCCAAATTTATTTTATTTGAAAAAACAAAATAAAAAAAAAGAGCACACATACACACACATATCTCCTTTCATTTGCCCCTACCCCAAGCAAGCTACAGTTAAGAAAAGATATACATATGTAGATATATACATACATGCATGCACTCACACATACACATACTCCATATACACACATGTCTCTCCTATACTTGCTGACTCTTTCATTACATTCTGCTCTATAACTTGGCATACTATTACTTAAACTCCCCTTACCCAGAGATTCCTCCTTTGTCTTCTTTCCTCACCCTTTGCTTCCCCATCCACCTATCCTTCCTCCTTTATTTGTATAGATTTTGGGGGTGCTATACCCTTCATAGTATATATGTAGTGTTGCCTATTGAACCCATTCCCAATGTGAGTAGGTTTTCAGAACCCCCTCTAATGTCTCTGTGTCTATTCTTCCTCTGTACCTTATTTGTATAATATGATTACTACTTTTACCTTTACTCAGCCAATCCTTTTTTTTTTTGAGCTTATCTTATTGTTGATATAAATCTTAAACATAAAGTATACATTTCCCATGTAAACAAACATAAACAATTTGTCCATGCTCAAGCAGTTTGTCCATGTTGAGTTCCTTAAAACTGCTCTTTAATATTGGCTCTTATATGTTAAATTTTCAGGTTTGGTTACTGGAAAGTCCTGAAAATCTTCAAGTTAGTTGAATGTTCATTTTTTTCTCATTGAAAATTATAGATAATTTTGCTGAATATGATATTTTTGACTTCAGGCCTAGTTTTTTGCTTTTCTGTAAATATGATTCCAAACCCTATAGTCTTTTATTATAGCTGTTGAAAAGTTTTGTATAATTCTAATTGTAGCTCCAATATAATTGAATTGTTTTTTCTTGTTTCTTGCAAAATTTTCTCTTTGAGGAAAAAAACAGCCAATAACTTCAATAATCTAGTGTTTGAAAAACCCAAAGACCCCAGCTTTTGGGATAAGAACTCACTGTTTGACAAAAATTGCTGGGAAAATTGGAAATTAGTATGGCAGAAACTAGGCATTGACCCACACTTAACACCATACACCAAGCTCAGGTCAAAATGGGTTCATGACCTAGGCATAAAGAATGAGGTTATAAATAAATTAGAAGAGCATAAGATAGTTTAATTCTCAGACCTATGGAAAAGGAAGGAATTCATGACCAAAGAACTAGAGGTCATTATTGATCACAAAATAGAAAAATTTGATTATATCAAATTAAAAAGGTTTTGTACAAACAAAACTAATGCAGACAAGATTAGAAGGGAAGTAATAAACCAGGAAAACATTTTTACAGTCACAGGTTCTGATGAAGGCCTCACTTCCAAAATATGTGGAGAATTGACTTTAATTTATAAGAAATCAAACCATTCTCCAATTGATAAATGGGCAAAGGATATGAACAGACAATTCTCAGATGAAGAAACTGAAACTATTTCTATCCATATGAAAAGATGCTCCAAGTAATTATTAATCAGAAAAATGCAAATTAAGACAACTCTGAGATACCACTACACACCTATCAGATTGGCTAGAATGAAGGGGAAAGATAATGTTAAATGTTGGAGGGGTTTTGTGGGAAAACTGGGACACTGATACATTGTTGATGGAATTGTAAACACATCTAGCCATTCTGGAGAGCAATTTGGAACTATGCTCAAAAAGTTATCAAACTGTGCATACCTTTGATCCAGCAGTTGTTACTACTGGGCTTATATCCCAAAGAGATTTTAAAGAAGGGAAAGGCTCCTGTATGTGCAAGAATGTTTGTTGCAGCCCTCTTCGTAGTGACCAGAAACTGGAAACTGAGTGGATGCCCATCAATTGGAAAATGGCTGAATAAATTTTGGTATATGAATGTTATGGAATATTATTGTTCTGTAAGAAATGACCAACAGGATGATTTCAGAAAGGCCTGGAGAGACTTACATGAACTGATGTTGAGTGAAATGAGCAGGACCAGGAGATCATTATATACTTCAACAACCATATTATATGATGATCAATTCTATGGACATGGCCCTCTCCAACAATGAGATGAACCAAATCAGTTCCAAGAGAGCAGTAATGAACTGAACCAACTACACTCAGCAAAAGAACTCTGGGAGTTGACTATGAACTACTCCATAGAATTCCCAATCCCTATATTTTTGTCTGCCTACATTTTTGACTTCCTTCACAGGCTAATTGCATGCTGTTTCAAAGTCTGATTCTTTTTATACAGCAAAATAACTGTTTGAACATATATACATATATTGTATTTAACTTATACTTTCACATATTTAACATGTATTGGTTAATTTGCCATGGGGGAAGGGGTGGGGGGAAGGAGAAGAAAAGTTGAAACAAAAGGTTTTGCAAGTGTCAATCTTGGAAAATTGGCTATGCATAAAATTTTTGTAAAACTAAAAAAAAAATAAAATAAAATTTCTCTTTGATCTGGGAGTTTCAAAATTTGGCAGTAACATTTCTATGTATTTTCTACAAAGGATCTCTTTGAGGTGATGGCTGGTAGATTTTTTTCTATTTCTATTTTTCCTTCATGTTCAGGCCAATTTTTTAGGATTATTTCCAGTATTATTGTGTCAAGGTTCTCTTTTTGATCACAACTTTCTGGCAATCCAATTATTCTTATATTTTCTCTTCTACATCTGTTTTTCTTATGAAATGTTTCAAATTCTGTCCTATTTTTCATTTTTTATAATCTGTTTTATTATTTCTTGGTCTTTCATAGCTTCACTGGCTTATCCTTGCCCGATTCTAATTTTCAAAGAGTTATTTTCATGTTTGAGACACTGTACCTCTTTTCTAATTGTTTTTTTTTTTTATAATCTTCTTGTTTTTCTTGAATGATTTTCAATTTTTCTTTAGTTTTTCCTCAACATCTCTGATTTGATTTTTGAATTCTCTTTTGAGTTCTTCTATAAATTCTCTCTAGGCAGGGAGCCATTTCACATCAGTCTTTGGTATAGAAACTTTTTTTTTTTTTCCACTAAGTGACCTCTGAAGAGGCCTGGTCTTCCCTGTTCCCATAATGTTTCAATGGTGGGGTTCTTTCATCTTTGTAGTTCATTTTTTTAAAAATAAGAGGTATTAGTATAAGTACCTCTAATCATAGGACCAGGAACCCAAACCAAGCACTCCCACCTCCTGCAAGTGCCCACAGCCAGCAGCATCCCTACCCTACTGCTTCTGCACTCACCAGGTGCTAGTCTTCTCATCCAGGACTGTGTTTCAGCAGAACAGCCTAGCTTGGCATTCCTAATCAGCTGGGATTCACTCTGTCTTCCTGGACCTGGACCCTAAACAATCCAGGAGGTGATTTCTGCAGAGGTTCCAGCCATAACCAAATAGGAGGTATCTCCACTTGATGTTTCTGCAGAGATAGCCTGGAGGTATTTACACTTAAAACAAGTTAATCCCAGCCTGGGTCTTTCTTTAGATCTTGTCCGGGTTGTTAGTTTTCCTTAGTTTTTCACCAACCTATGTTTGCCCTGAGGTACAAATTTGTTCTATTTGTGGGGGGAAATTAGAAGAGTTTGAAATTTACCAACCTACTTCAACATCTTCCCAGAATCCTCCCCCAAAGATGGATTTCAACAAGGCATTTGACCAAATTTACCATAATGTTCTTATGGATAAGATAGAGGTGTATAGACTATATAATACTTTATGTAAATGTATTTGGAAATTATTTTAAGAACTGAATGAAAATAGGTAAGTCTCAATATCAATATAGATCACCAGGAAAATGTATCGGGGTGTTGTTCTAGGCCCCACTCTGTTCAATATTTTTAAAAGTGACCAATGACATCATAAATGGCATACTTATTAAATATGGTTAGGAAGGTAGTTTATCACAATGGACAATACAATCAGAATCCAAAAATCTCAATACTCCAAAAGGATGAACCAAATATATAATAAGATACATTTGAATAAAAATTATATAAGGTTTGTAAAGTGCTTTCCCCATAAAAATCTTGTAAATAAGATAATGAGCTTATTATTATCTCCAAGAAATTGAGGCCCTAGAAAGTTAAAGTAATTTGCCCACAATTAAATCAACCCCAGAGTGTTGTAAAGCTTCTAAAATGAGATCTAGAATCATTCAAAGTAAAATGTAAAAAGAGGGAGGGAAAAAACCCAGGGGAGTGAAGAATGCCTATTGTTCAGGCTTTGATATCAATCTGGATGAGCTCCGCATAGATCTTAATCCATTAGCATATATGTATTTGGGATGGGTATTTCAAATGGGTAGTGAATTAGGACAAGAATTAATAACATGGTGACTCCTCAAAAGGTAATAGACCCTTTTTTGTTATTCAATCATTTCACATAATTGACCCATTTGAGATTTTCTTGGCAAAGATACTGGAGTAGCTTGTTATTTCCTTATTTAGCTTATTTTACAAATATACTTTCAGGATATTTCAATAAAGCAATAATGAACAAAACAAGAGAAGCAATAGTAGCACTATGCTCTGTCCTAACCAGATCATACCTAAAGTATTTTGTTCTATGTCACATTTTTAAAAATATAGAGGTAAACTGGAGTCTATTAAGAAGAGTGTCAACAAGATGGCAAAAGGACTAAAGACTTTCATAGGAGGACTGATTGAAAGAACTGAAGATGCTTAGCCTAAAGAAAAGAAAGTTTAGAGGGCACATAAGAATTGTTTTTAATATTTAAAGAATTGTCATATAGTAAATAAATTAGTTAAGTGCCCAAACTAAGTGTAATGACTAGAAATTGCAGGGAGGCAGGTTTTGGAAATAATTATTGGTAGTGATCAAAAAGAATGGATTATCAGTAAATATTAAGTTCCCCTTCATTATAGTTCATCATGTAGAAAACCACTTGTTAGGAATGTTGTAGAGGAATTTCCAGTTCAGGTACAAATAGGATTATAAATTTCTGAGATCTATAATTCTATAATTTTGAACATAGATGCTAAGAGATTGATGGCATCATTGATGGAAATAGAGAAATTAATGTCAAATAAATGGATGGATGAATTGATGGTTTAATTTATCACTGTGACTCAAAACTGGTATGATAAAATAGTTTGAATTGACCCTCAGAAGAAAGTAGTCTCAATCCCTTTCCCTTTGAGTAAGATCTCAGCTCCTATGGGTCTGTTTCATCATTGGTTAAATGGGAGGTTTAGAATTGAAGGTTTATATCTTTAGCCTTCTCATTCTAAATTTATGATCCCAAGAGTGATCACTGCAAGGGAGGGAGCACAACTCACTACCTTTTTGCCCATTGTATGGCTGTGTGCAAGTTATTTCATCTCTACGGAGTTAAATTAGGACAATTATGCTTATAACACCTTCTTCACAGAGTTACTTTGAGGAAAAAATATTTGGGAGTAATCAAGTGCTATATAAGGGAAAACTATTATTGTAGTCCAAATTCTACCCTTACTAGTGTGAACTTTATTGCAAAACCTTACATGGGTAATGCTACTTCTCTGGACCTGTTTCCACATCTGTAAAATGAAAGGAAAGATTTTGTAAAATTTCTTTGGAATTGTGATGTTATACAAACCTATTCAGGGGACTCATCTTAAAAATAGTTATGATAATGGAAAAGCACAGGAAGCAAATCTAACTATTTTGATGCCTGTATTAGGTTTGCCCAATGTGGATAACTAGATAGTATAATGGGTAAGACTCTTGAACCTGGAGTCAGGAAGATCTGAGTTCAAATATGGCCTCAGACACATACTGGCTATGGGATCTTGAGCCATTTACTTCACCTCTATTTGTCTCAGTTTCTTTAACTGTGAAGTGTAATGATAGCATCTATGTTGCAAAATTGTTGTGAAACTCAAATGAGATAATATTTGTAAAGAACTTAGAATGGTTCTGGCCCATAGTAAATGCTAAATAAATGTCTTCCTTCTTTCATTTCTTTCTTTCTTCCTTCCTTCCTTCCTTCCTTCCTTTCCTCTTGTGGAGAATGATGAAGATTGACTAAAATCAACCATAAGACTTAAAAGTATTATCACTCTTTGAATTTATCCTGTAAGATTCTGTAAGATAAGATACTTAGTTGTTGATCTGTTTCAGTATAGGGCAGATAAAGTAATGACTATTCATTTATATCTCTTGTGGCATTAAAAAACTATAGCTATAAATATAAATATATTACCAACATGCACCATAGTTGATTAGACAGAATTGGGAAGTTTGTAGAAACAAGAAAACAAAATCATTCATTAAAACCCTGACAATACAGCAAACATTCATGATCTTAGTATGAATTATGTCTCTAATACAGAAAATATGCACCATGCCAATAGTTCTCTTTATTTGAGGATTTATTCTAGTGATCCTAATGCATAATGTAGGCTGAGTGGCCAATTTTTATCAATAATTCTATGGTTCAAGCAAAATAAATAGCCAATTGGAAATAAAACATTATGAATTTAAAAGGAAAGTTCAATTTTTATGCAAAAAAGGAAGGAAATTAAATAATTCCCCAAAACTAGCTCATGTCAGTAAAGTGATAAACGAAAGAAAAGAAATCTTTTAACTACCTGCTACAGACAGATAGATCCATGCCCTCAAGGAAATTGCATTCTATTAAATAACATATGTGCTGCATTTTGCAAACCTTAAAGTACTATGTAAAATGCCAGCAATTAGTTATGAAGTGGGGTGAGGGGGGAGAGAGGGAGATATAACACATACAAGTAAATACAAGATGAGATGTGGAGAGAAAAAACTAACAGCTAGAGTCAGGAGAGATTTTTGAGTCAGAAAATAATCTTATGGAGCCTTGGAGGGAGCTAAGGATTGTCATAGGCTAAGAGGTGAGGAAAGAATGCATCGGAAGGCATGGGAGACAATTTGTGGGGGAAAAAAAAAACATAGGAATGCCAGATGGAATGCCACATGTGAGAAATAGAAAAGAGACAATCTTGGCTGGAATTTAAAATACTTGAAGGCAAGCAATATGAAATATGACTGATAGGATAACTTAGAGGCAAATTGCAGAAGACTTTAAATGCCAGACCAAAGGGTTTGTATTTTCCCTTAGAAACAATAGGGAGCTACTGAAGACATTTGAGCAGAAGAGATATTTTCAATCTAATGCTTTAGGAAGATTATTTTGACAGATTTTTGAAGGATGGATTGTCAAAGACAAAGGTCAAAAACAGGGAACCCAGTAAGGAAGCTACTGTGATAAAACAGGCAAGAAATGACAACAACCTGCTTAAGAACATTAATCATATAGGTAGGAAGGAAGATAGGGACCCAAGAGATGCTATGGAGGAGAAACAACTGGACTGATGATATAAGATAGATAAGGGAGAGGCAAGAGTCAAGGCTGTCTCAAAGATTATAAACTTGGGTGACTGACAGGATGGTAGTGGACTCAATAAATAAATGAAAGTTTAAAGAAAGACCTTGGCATCTAATATGTTCCGAATCATAAATAAAATATTTTTACAGCAAATCACATTTTCTCCACATATTCATAATATTGTTAGATTCAGAATAAAAGTTATCTGTAACTTAAAATGTTTTTTCTGTGTTCTTAATCAGCCAAATGAGATATCACATAAACAGTGATTATTTTTAAAAAATTTTTGCTACAAGGTTCCTTTGCAGCTTAGCTAAAAATAGAGAATCTCTGAATTCAGCAAACTTTGGGATGCCTTTATTTTGAAGGCATTCTTTGACATTAAAAAAAAAATGCCTTGTTTCCTTGACTATTTCTTCAACCAATTTTCTACTGCCTCTTAGAAGTATATAACCTATTATAGGCACTATTACTTAACTTAGGTGCCAGTCTCAATAGCCAAGGCTAGTCTACCCTAGAGAATAAACACACCAATGGCCTATGGGGGTAATCTGTACTTTTTATATTTTCCCAGGAAGGAGAGAGATCAACACTGACTTGCAGCCTACTGGGAATTCTGTCTAGCAGTTAGGCATGGTGGGAATTTTCCAGACCTTTTTGGAAGAAGTGCAATCCTTATGCCATCCTATTAATGCCATACTGAAAGTCTGTCCCCTGGTCCATATTTGAAAGGGTGATGTATGTATATATTCAGATTTGTATGTATCTATATACACATAAGATAATCCCCAGAATTTATAACAGAATATCTAATTAATTCATTGCTGGCAGACATTCAGACCCATAGACAATTCAAAAAGCACGTTCTGTCAGACTTTTTCTTTTTCTTTCTTTCTTTCTTTTCTTTCTTTTTTCTTTTTTTTTTTTTACTTCGAGTAATGCTTTTATGTTAAATCCATTTTTTAATCTATTCCTTGATCATTTTAATTTTTAAATGTTACTTGTGAGTTAATTGATTGTTAATTGATCATGCAATATAGTAATTCATGTTATGTTAATTCTAAGTAATTCTTATTTCCAGGAACTATGTGCATGTATTTGGATATATGTATGGATCACCAATGCTTGTTAAAGGAAACATTGACCAATTCAATTTTATATTAGCTGCACTCAACCAAAATGTGAAATTATCTCTATGCCTGTATGATTCTCCATCAAGTTACATGACTAAGACTTTCAGTGAAGTTGAGGAAACATGGATTTGATTAGTAACTAATCTCCCTCTCCTTCACTGATCCTACTTCACCCTCCTCAAAAAAAAGGACTTAAAGGAAAACTTTAAGTCAAGTCAACACTTTCTTTAGGGAGAAAGCATACTGACCTTCTGAATATGATGACTTTATTACTGTCAGCTTTGCCCAGTTGAGAGCAAGTCTTTGAAAACCCCATTCCTCTTTCCCCATATTCAGCATGTCACCTCACTGGCTCTTAGCTCTTAGTAATGCCTGACAAGAGAATCTAGCACTCCATATAATCAATCCAAGTTTACCAAACTGGGTAGTTAAAATCCCAAAGTTTTTGAATCATGAATAAATTAATTCCAAGTCCCACTTCTTTATACCAGGACCTGCTGACAGTTGATGGGCTACTGAGTTAATCCCTCTATTGAACTATTTGTGTAGAGCCCAATCATGGATTAGACCTCTGAGGCTTTAAATATACAGGCAAGTTCTAGGCTATAAAATGTATATCCTGTAATTAGCATAGATAATGTATTAGACCATCACACCCATTCATTGCCAGGCCATTTCCCTTGATTCACTTGATTAATCAGCACAGTTAATAGTAGAAAATTCTGGAGAGAAGAACTGGTTAGCTTTTCTGGCCCTCTCCTCCTATTTCCTAAATAAAACTGTATTAAAAACAAAATAGGATGGATAGGCCTTGATACTTTTGTTTTAATGTTATTTGAAAGGGTAAAGATTTTCACCAAACTTATGGAACAGGTCAGAAGGGGCACAGAGACTATCATTAATATTCTCTTTCCCCCTACTTCCTCCCTCCCCCAAAAAAGAAAGCACTTAAGAGAAGGCCATAAGCCAGGTCATTATTTCTTCAGGGAGAAAACAGTTTTATTGCTTTATGCACACAAGAGGCAGCTGGGTTATGGCTTAAAATATTTCACAAAAATCACTGTGTGATAGTGCTGCCGGGCAGTAAACAAACTCCCAGTACTGAATGTAATCAGCTACATTTACTGTTTTCCCGATAAAGCAAACACCACTGGCCAATTAGCCAGTTGTCCTGCCGCTGCTACAGCCAGTCCAAGAAGGGTTTGTTTGTGTGGATGTGTGTGTCTGTCTGTTCTGCAGGGTGGGGGCAGGGCCAAAAGACGGATGTAAGTGAGCAAGTTGTTAAGAGATTGGAATCTTCAGGTTTTCTACAAGATGTATTAACCTCCGCTGTAGCTCTCTGTATTAGTACAATTCTTCTTTTGATCCATTTGTAGACTATCCATCACAGGAGATGTATCACACTACAAAGGTTGGGGCACATTCATCCTGGCACTTGGCATTAAGCATTTAAGTGTAATGTTATCCATCCCTTGTGTGTTTTGCCAGACAGCAGTGAGTCAAGAGAGACAGATTCCCTATATACTTATCACTCTGGATAAGCAGATTATCACTCTATCGAACACTTCTGTAGCTTAACTGCAACTCTGACCTAAACACTCAGTTTAATCTCAGTATCTGTGGGCATTAGGAATGTCCCATTCTGGGGTAACTCCCCCTGTGCCTTGGGTCAAGTTACACTTCTCCAGTTTTTTAGAAACATGTTGGGTGTTGAAGGACAGTGATGGCAGAGGCCCTTTGAACTACAAAGTCCAATTTATCAGGACAGGAAATTTGAATGGAGCCCTGCCAAGAGGCATCACTGCTGTGACTAGATCACCCTGTTGAAAGTTCCTCTCTGCAGCACTCACTTGGGCTATTTTGAGAGGGTTGGGTGCAAGGAAGAAAGGACCATGTTTCCCTCAGCAGCCAAATAATAGGATGTCAAAGTAGATCCACCCACATACAAACTGAGTTGGTAGAGCCATTTTTTAAACAAACAAAAACCCAGAAGGAGTGAATGTTTTCAATCTGTGCTTTTCCAGACAATGTAATGACAATATATTCATTTTTTCACTTTTCATTTGGTTGATTTAGAATTAGTATTATCTCCAGACACTAGTCAGATGTTGCTTGGCCTTTAAATAAGCTATATTGTCCAGTTATTCATTGAAAGATGTATTTATTACTTGGTGAACCACATTCTGCCACTGTCTGAGCTAACCTTTTCAAAGCTTACAAATTTGGAAATGTTTGGCAGCTACAGTATCTCCTTTATGTGACTTAGGGACCAATTATTAACTGTTTCAGCATGAGAAAAAATATTTAGGAGATTCTCAAGGACTAATTACAGCTGTCCCGAGTGCCTGCTTCCAGCTAAGTAGCAGGTGAGCTTACAGAAAGAGAATACTATTATTCTTCCTAAAAGAGGCTAAACACAATACTCCACATGAGGTCTGACCATGTTATCTTCTTCATTCCATATATTATACACTTTACCTAGCCACCACCATCAACAGCCACATTAAAAACTGTGATCTATAAAAAATGTCAGCAATATACTAATGTTAAGGACAATTGGAACAAAAAAGTATTCCATGGGCATTATCCAAACGAGCTCAACAAACAATATGTCAACAAAGCAGCATGAAATATATAGCTGAATCATGCAGGTTTGTTTTGGAATTTATGCTTACTATTTAAGTTTGAGTCATTAAAATCCAAAATTACTTTTAAAGAATGCCAGATTTACTCTTTGATGGAGATTATGCAAAGAAGTGTAACTTTTCACTTCAGGTTGTGAAATTTTAGTATCTAACTAAAATCCCTGGAAAAGCATGATGAGATGACTCAAAATACCCACTCAAAACTCCCTCTCCTTTATGAATTAATTGTTAACAAATCACTGTTCTAAAAATATAAAACTCAAAGTCTCTTTATGAACTCAACAAATAAATTGTTCATCCATTACAGTCATAACTGTAATAATTTCCTAGATATAAAATTAATCCATAAAATTTTAAGAAAAACATTTTCAATAGATATCACCATTCCAAATACTCATATTCTCCTAATTATATAAAATTAAAATCTTCAAAATTTAGAGACTTAGTAGAAGAAATAAAAAATCTTGCAGGATCTTGATTACTACCAATGCTGTCTCAAAGATGCTTTGAGTGATCCTACAAAAGAAGTTAACAGCTTCAGAAAGGGTTAAATGATTTTGCACACACAGTATAAGAGCACTACCATTTATACTCGGATTTTCTGACTCCAAATCAAGTATTCAACTGACATCAAATAATGATTAACCAACAAACTTTTATTAAGTACTTGTCTTATGCCAAGCATTATCCTAGTGACTGTGGAAAAGAGGGAGGGAGGGAGGGATGGGGAGACAGACACAGAGAGACAGAGACACTGAGAAAGGAGAGGGAAGGAAGGAAGGAAGGAAGGAAGGAAGGAAGGAAGGAAGGAAGGAAGGAAGGAAGGAAGGAAGGAAGGAAGGAAGGAAGGAAGGAAGGAAGGAAGGAAGGAAGGAAGGAAGGAAGGAAGGAAGGAAGGAAGGGGGAAAAAAAAGATAACATGTTTTCAAGCTATTTACATTTATTTACATTCTATTAGAGAGATAAGCATATACAAAAGATATACCAAGTGGCTACAAAGTAAATTGGACAAGGTAAATTACAATGGAATTTTACCTAGCTTATCTCATTTGGTTCTCACATTAAATCTAGGAGCCATGTCATAAGGGTACCAACCATATCTTTTTTAAAAAATGAGAACAAGGTGATACCCCAGTGCTTTAAGAAGTTGGATAAAACAATTCAGATTGCTTTTACTTTGCTGAAGTACATACTTGGAAACCACCCTTGTAAAGTACATTTTATTTTCTCATAACAATAATGTCATAATAACTGCAACTTATATCCTTGTCAAAGGAATTAGCGAATTGTAAAACCCAGATATGACTCAGAATAGTATGGTAAAACCAAAGCTGCAGTAATTGTAAAATATGGGGGTCATTGCATTTTGAAATTGTAAAGGACTTAGATTATCTAATCTAACCCTTCATTATATAAATTAAAGAACTGAGGTCAAAAGAGGTTAAGTGATGTCTATGATTAGTGACAAAACTGAAACTAGGACTTAAGTATCTTGACTTCAGCCTTGTAAAAAGCCTTTGCAATTGACATAAATGCCTGTAGTGACATTATGAAAACAACCCAGGTATTATAAATTGAATATAAAGCACATAAAAATACAATACTCTCATAATTTGATATAAAATTAATATACTCATTGTAATAAATACTAAAAATTGTTCAATTAACAATAATTAACTAACTATATAATTATGTAATTGGACAACCAAAAGAGCTAATATTATCTTAGCCTACATGGTGAATTAATAGTAATTTAATGTCTAAAAAAAAATCTGAAATATTTCATTTAACTGCAGATTTTTTTAGGGGCAGATATGTGACTCAGTATAGAGAACTTGAGTCTACAATCATGAAGACCTAAATTCAAATCTGAACGATCCTGGGCAAGACTTGGTTGCCTCAGTTTCTTCATCTGTAAAGTGAAAGAAAGGCACACCTTCCTGAAGAAGGAAATGGTACAGCACTCCAGTATCTTTGACAATAAAGCAAATGAGGTCACAAGGACTGAACTAATGATTAATGGGAGGGATGAACTGTTTCACACTCTGATTATGTGTGCATATGTGTTTATACATATATATGTGTGTGAATCTGTATATGTGTGTGCATATACAGACACATATGCCAATATATGCTTTTCTTTACTTTATTCAATAGGTATATTTCTGAAAGTATAATTAATGGAATTTTTATCAATTAAATCTCATTTTGATTTGTCACGATTTGGAAATCAGGTATTCTTTTTCATAGCAAAAAAAAAAAAAAAAAAAACCACAAAACCCTGTGATCATCTATAATTTTTTTAAAAATGTTAAAATGATAGGGAAAAACAAACAAAAAACCTTTCTTATTAGAAATCTTCAGTAAGAGCATTCAATATCCTCTCTATAAAACCAAAATGTCATGAATGAATTGTGATTGCCAGTGAGACCCAACAGATTCTGAGGCAGGTATGAACAGACTGAAAACAGTGTCAATATCATAGCAGACACATTTATTAATACGAAGCTACTACCTCATTTTGGGGAAACCAATATAAAGCCTCTATATCCTTATCACAATGTAATATTATAATTGTAAGGCTCTTAGGGGAGGAACTGTCATTTTTTTCCCATCTTTCCATCTTCAATGCCTGTCTAGTATAGTGTCTAAACATATTATCCACTGACTATAATTTGTGACCTAAGATTTCAGATCAATCCTAGGAATTTTTCAATCTACAACTTTCTAAGCCATGTATCAGTATATCTTATAAGAATACCAGAATTTGGTTTATGTATTTTAAGGACCTTTGTTCCCATTCAAACAATCAGACTAACAAGCCACCTGTATGTGTTTTATTTAAGCAAGTAAAAAATGTAAAATAGTTAAGAAAGCTCTATGCTCTAATGAGCTCCATCACCTATACAACCTTCCAGAATATATATTATTCTAAGTGCCCCTTTCCTGAATCTCATCACACTCCACAAGGAGAAAGAACTCAGGATAACTAAGGATACTAGAAGCTCCATCTTCTGGTAGAGATCTCCTTCTCTTAGAATCAACAGAGTGTATTTGATTCACAATATCTATGAAAGATTGGGTGGAGGCAGCTCCTGCATGTTGTGGTTTTTCAACAAACATTCTGTCTCTGTCTCTGTTTCTATGTGTGTTTGTCTGGCTTTTGTCTGTCTTTTTTTACTCTGTCTCTCTCTGCTTCTGTATCTGTCTCTCTGTTTCTCTCTATATATGTATCTCTGTCTCCATCTCTGTCTCTGTCTCTTTGTCTCTATCAGTGTGTATGTTTCTCCCTGCCTCTCTTTGTCTGTCTCTCCCTTCCTGCTTCTCTGTCTCTGTCTCTATCTCTCTCTTCCTCTCTATTTCTCTCTGTATCTGTGTCTTTGTCTCTCTTTGTCTCTGTGTCTCTGTGTCTGTCTCTGTCTGTCTCTCTCCCTTTCCTAGTTCCAAGTGACAGTCACTTCAATTGCTCTTTTAAAGTTCAGTCTGGAAATAACTCCTCTCCTTCCATGTTTCTACTTAAAATAACTCTTTCTCTCTCAGTCTTTTCCCTTAAAAGAAACTTTTTGGAGATTTCAATATCCTTTCCCTTAGGAGAACTTCTCTTTTTTTTCCTCCTGTGTTTCCATCAGGCATTGGTTTTTCTATACAAATGTTTCCTTGCTTACACCTGATTCTCTCCAGAGAATCAACTCCTTGACAATGTGCAGTCCCCACAGGTCCCTCACTGAATTTCTCTAGATGCCCTCTCTTCTGAAGACCATGCCCAAGGTATTGCTCAGGTGTGTAAATATTCATTAGCTTGAATTAATGTCAAAACAAAGTCCTCCAGTAGATCTAAAAGAAATTAGAAGGGAGAACTTTACCTTGTTTAGGAAATTCAGACATTATCTTGGAGATATGAAGAAAAAGCAATCTTTCTGGAACAGGCCTAGGCACACACCAAAAAAAAATTTTTAACTTATTTTCATATATAAAACTATAAAAACAGGAATAATCTCCAGAGATTAAAGCTTTATATTCATATTATTCAAACAGCAATTACTTTTCTTTTTTAAAAAGTATATTTTATCTTGGCACATTAATCACTTCTCAAGAGACAATTCCCCTATAATACATCCCCACAAACAGAAACAGTTAAGCAAAACCAGTTTAAAAATGATTACATGTGACAGTGGATGCTACATTACTCTTTTATGATTTACCATTTAACAGAAAGCTTCAGCAATCTGAAACTAATATTGCCCATTGGATTTAACTTGTAATTTTTTCCTTTTTATGTTTTATTTATTTACATTATTGTAGTCATTGTGCATAATGTTCTCTTAGTTCTACTTACATCAATTCATACAAATTTCCCCATATTTCTCTGTCATTTGTCATTCCTTATAGCACAAGAGTTTTCCATTATATTAACATACCACATTTTGTTCAAGATTTTCTATAATTGTTTGACACATAATTTATTTCTAGCGGTTTGCTATTACAAATAGGCTGATATAAATTATGAAATGAGAGTAATATAAAGAAAGAGCATGAGTTTTCTTTAAAAAAATAAAAGATATGACCTTTTCTTATGCTCTAATTTTCTGACATGACTTTTATTCATATAATTTATCTATTTGGAATTTATTGTGATATTTGATATAATAATTGATCTAACCCTATTTTCCATCAAACCATTTTCTAGTTTTCCTAGCTGGTCCTATTGAATAAAAAGTCTTTTCCCCAGTAGTTTATGTTTTGGGGTCTGTCAGACCCCAGAAATATTGTATGTTTTTGCCATACTCTATTCCACTGATCTACTTTTCTTTTTTAATGACCAATACCAGACACTTTTGATAATTAATACTTCACAATATAATTTAAAATCTTATTATGTTAAGCCCCCTTCTCTGCTACTTATCATACCTATAATTTTCATTGAAATTCACAGTTTTTTGTTCCTTCATTTGAATCTAGTTATTATTTTGTCTAATTATATGAATATGCCCTTGATAATTTGGTACAGTAATAAATCAATAGAAAACTTTAAGTAATATCATCACTTTTATTATAATTTAAGTAATAACTCTGTAATTGCTTTTCGGTAAACATTATCTTTTAGTTGAATGTTAATAAATCCTGTAGATGCCTTAGTAATTTGCTGTTACATAGTATATGGATTTTATCATTATTTTAAAGAATTTTCTGTTTAAAGGCTTTTCATTCATTTTAAACCACTTTTAACTTAAATGAGTACTGTATTTTGTCCAAGGATTTTTCTTATCCTATTTCTAAAACTGTATTTTGTTATCAGTATGTTTACTTGTGCTAAATTCCCCTTGTATTGGGTCATTTTTGCATTCTTGTTATAAATTCAGCATGGTCATAATCACTTTTTGCATATATTTTGAAGCCTTTGTTAAATTTTGTTTTTATTTTTTTGCATTAATTTTATTTTTTGTGATATTGATCTATAGTTTTTTCCTTTGCTTTATTCCTTCCTTATTTATTTAACAAAATAAATTTTTTCCTCACAAAAGGAATTTGATGGAGTCTCTTATTTTCCTGTCTTTAAGGACCGTCTATGTAACAGAGATAGTATTTTCTTTTAAAATATTTGGCAAGGGGGCAGCTAGGTGGCACAGTGGATAGAGCACCAGCCTTGAATTCAGGAGGACCCGAGTTCAAATCTGGTCTCAGACACTTAACACTTCCTAGCTGTGTGACCCTGGGCAAGTCACTTAACCCCAGCCTCAAAAAAAAAAAAAAAAAAAAAAATATATATATATATATATATATATATATATATATATATATATATATCTATTTGGCAGGAGTCAGGGGAAGTGAGGGGAGGAAGAGCAAAAGGCAAGAACTCACCTGAGTTCTACACAATTCCCCTTCAAACAACTTTAAATAATACTTCAAAATGAATTTGAAGTGGTAGAACCCACAAAAGTATTGGATGAAAAAATTTTCCATCCACCTCAAGACAACTTAAAATGGTCTGTTGCACCCAAGGTAAGAGTGAAGAATTAGAGTGGATAGTCTAATGCAGGCCATACCAGAGCCAAGAAACAGGGCTGGGAGGCAGGTGAATGAGTAATGGCAACAACAGCTTCTGGAGTTTCCAGCCCACAGGTCTAAGGTTAGGCAGCTGGTCAGATGGAGAATACAAGAGCCTCTTTGCTGGCATGGAGTGCAAGACTCTATTGCATTGCCTATACACAGATCCAGTCACAATCCTGACTGGCAGCACCAGGGCAAGGAAAAGTATTAGCACACCAGAGTTTACAGCCACAGGGGAAGAAGGACCCTAACCAGAGTTATGGATGGAAAAGAGTGTTTGTGGTTGCTCACAGACCAGAGGACAGAAGCAAGAAAGCAGTGATCACACCCCTTGTTAGATTGTACTATTTTGGAAGAACAGAAAGCTTACCCCCCCCTACCCCTCTCACTCCCACCCACAACTATTTCTGAGAATAACAGTAAAAAGGTCTGAAACTGGGGATAATGCCCCATCCAATCATGAGCAGTGTCTTTCTTTAACATAGAGTTAAAAGTCAAGAAATGGGCTGGAAAAAAATAGCAAAAAATAACAGCAAACAAACAAACAAAAACAGTGACAGGAAGATCAAAATATAAGTTCTAAAGAAGACAACAAAATAAAATTACTAAACCAAAGCCACAAAAAAAAATGTGAATTAGTCTCAGGCATGAGCACACACACACACACACACACACACACACACACACACACAAGAATTCCTAGAGGATGGAGAGAGGAAGAGAGAGAAAGTTTAAAAATCAAATAAAAGAGGTAAGAGGGGGGAGGAATGAGAAAAGAAATGGGTATAAAGAAAATCATGACAAAAGAGTCAATGGCTTAGAAAAGAAGGCACAAAAAATACTGAAGAAAATAATAACTTAAAAAACAGAGCAGGCCAAATGGAAAAGGATATACAAAAATTCACTGAAGAAAACAACTTCTTAAAAAGTAAAATTGATCAAATGGAAAAAGAGATATAAAAGCTCAATGAAGAAAATAATACCTTAAAAATTAGAATTGGGCAAATAGAAACTAATGACTCCATGAAACATCAAGAAACAAAGAAAAAAAATTTAAAATATAGGAGAAAATGTAAAATATCTCATTGGAAAAATAACTAACCTGGAAATTAGCCCCAGGAGAGATAATTTAAGAATTGCTGGACTATGATCCAAAAAAGAGCCAAGACATCATCTTTCAAGAAATTATCAAGTAAAACTACTCTGATATCACAAGACCAGAGGGTAAAATAGACATTGAAAGAATTTAATGATCACCTCCTAAAATAGATACCAAAATGAATGCAGGAATATTAGAGTCAAATTCCTGAGCTTCCAGGTTAAGAAGAAAATATTGCAAGCAGCCAACAATTTAAATGTCATGGAGTCACAGTTAAGATAACCCAAGACTTAGCAACTCCAACATGAAAAGATCAGAGAAGACTTGGAATATGATATTTCCAAGGGCTGATGAGCTAAGAAAATAACTGAGAATCATCTATATAGCATAACTGAGTACAATCCTTCGGGGGAGGGGGAAAATAGATATTTAATGAAATAGAGAACTTTCAAGCATTCCTAATGAAAACAACAAAGTTGAGTAGAAAATTTGATATTCAAACAGAAGAATCAAGAGAAGTCTAAAAGGTAAACTGGAAAGAAAAATCAAAAGAGACTCAAGAAATTTAAACTGTTTACTTTCCTATAAGGAAAGGTGATACTTATAACTCCTAAGAACATTCTCATTATTAGGGCAACTAGGAAGAGTATACATAGAGGACACAGATGTAAAATGGATAAGAAGAAATGATATCTAACAAATGTTTAAATTAAATTAAGGGGTAAGAAAGATAATGTACTGGGAAAAGGAGAAAGAAAAAGGAAAATGAGGTAAATTCTCTGATATAAAATAGGTGCAAAAGAGCTTTTACCATGGAGAAGAAGATGGAGTAAAGGAGGGAATGTTTGACTTCACTCTCATCAAAACTAGCTCAAAGAGGGAATATCAGACATGATTTGTTTGATATAGAAATCTATCTTAACTACAAGAAAAGAGGAGAGAAAAGGAATGAGAGAAGAGGTAGAGAAACTCAAAGATAAGAGGGAGATTGGGGAAGATGATGTTGGAAAAAATGCTTTTGATGATGGATGGGGTTAAAGGAGACAAGAGTGAGCATGATAAACAGTAGAAAAATAGGATGGAGGAAAAATGCACAACTGTCAATCATAACTGTAAAAACAACTATATAACAAGTTTCTCTGAAAAAGATTTCATTTCTCGTCTATGTAAAGAATTAAATAAAATTTTTAAAATAAGGGCTATCTCTGACAAATAATCAAAGGATATAAAAAGGCAGTATTCAGAGAAAGTATTTAAAACTTTTTTACATACACATGGAAAAAATGTTCTAAATCATTACTGATTAGGGAAATATAAATTAAAGTAACTCTATAGTACCACTCCATTTCTATCAGATTGTCTAATATGACAGGAAGAGAAAATTATAAATCATACAAGGAATACAGGAAAACTGGTATACTTAAGAACTGTTTTTGGATTTGTGAATTGATTCAACCATTCTAGAGAGTAATTTGAAATTGTGCCCAAAACCATGCATACCCTTTGACCTAGCAACACCACTATTAGACCTGTATCCAAAGAGATTCAAAACAAAACAAAACAAAAAAAAAAAAGGACCTATATGTATAAAAATATTTCTAGCAGCTCTATTAGTAGTTATAAAATTGAAGGGATGTCTATCAATTGGGGGAATAACTGAACAAGTTGTGGTATATGATTGCTATAGGATACTATTATAAGTATTATAAGTACTGAAAAACAGGATCTCAGAAAAATCTGGAAAAACTTGCATGAGCTGATGCAAAGTGAAATGAACAGAACCAAGACAATATTGTACACAGTTACAGCAATATTGTATGTTGATCAATTGTGAATGACTTTAATAGATTATAATTCCAAAGGGCTTATGATAAAAAGTGCTGCCCATGTAAAGAAGATAAATTTATGGAATCTGAAGATAGATTGAACATACTTTTTTTGTTGTTATTTTTTTTGAGGGGGAGGGGATGTTTTCTTTAACAATTTGACTAATTTGGAAATATATTTTTCATGACTTCACATGTACAACCTACATCAAATTATTTGCTTTCTCAATGAGGGAGGGAGAGGAGACAGGGAGAGAGAAAATTTGAAACTCAAAACTTTTAAAAAGCACAATTTAGAAATTATTTTTACATGTAATTGGGAAAAATTAAATTAAAAAGAAAAATGTTTTATAACATTCTCTTGAAAATTCATCAGCATTAGTATTAAGGTTTTCCTTCCCTTTTTCTTGTACTTTATTTGTGGCTTACTAAACTTTGATTCCTAAGAATGGGTTGGTTATAACCCATTTTTTATTTGGGGGGATATTTTATATTTTTGAAGATGTTCACTGACTTCCATCACATTTTATTTCTTGCTGGCATATTTGAGAATAGTAATTTACTTTACATCTAATCTATTCTTTATGAACTTGCCTACTTCATTTAAAAAATTGACAATCTAAATTGATCTCTTTTCCACTCTCTAAATTAGTTAATAGTTTATTGAGTTTGTCTTTTTTTAAAGATGTTTGTGTTTTGTTTGTTTTAGCTAAGTTGTATTTTATATGTTCGATTTTTAAAAAATTTTCTTTCTTATTTAAGGATAAACAATCTGTTAATTTTCCATTTTTTCAATGTATTCTCATCAATTTTCTTCTTGTAATACTAATATTGTGTTTTCAGATAAATAGCTATCTTCAGGACAGTCTAATACTCTGTTCACTATCCACTGAAGATGCTGTGGTTGGTAAGCCTCTTTTATATATTGGAAGATCCAAGTTTTTAGTTAAAACCATTATCCACTGAGAAATGAAAGGGTCAGTAAAACTTTTCCCCTATGACAGAGAGCTAAAATGCTTTTTAGGTAGCTTTTAAAAATTCCTATGGGTTATAGACATATATTTTGACCGTGATGCTACGTTAAGAAAGATAACACTTTCCTTTTCAGAGTAGGGATACAATTCTTTCAGCCAACTCTTTTAATCAATGGCTATAAGGTACTTCCCCACCAGCTCAGTAGAGCAAAAGGTAGTAGAACGCCAGCTTAAAATCATGCCTCTTTTTTGAACTATATTTTCCTCTGATTCCCTCAGTTCGATTTTCATCTGACTTATGTTCAGAAACTCACTTTTCTAGGGATTCATGAATAAGGCAGATGACCCAGACATTATAATTACAATAGTAACAAGTCTTTTGCAAAGGGCTGTATAGATCATAAGAATCTTTCCTTACATTACCCAGCAAAGTTGGTTCTGCAAGTATTGTTATTTCTGTTATGGTAGGGTCTAGACCTGCAATTTCATTAAGTTTTAGAAACTCTTGATGTGGAAACCTTCTCTATCATTTCAGATTAGCAATTTATCCTCAGTGAATAAACATAGATATGAGACTTTGCATGATCACATAGCTAATATATTTAAGCAATAGGACTTGAACCCAATTCTTTCTGACTCCAAGATAGATCTACTATCCTCTATACTATATTGTTTCTCATTTCCATTGTAAATTTTTACCAGACTTATGATTTCATCAGTGTAGGGAATTCGGGGTAAGGAACTTATTCTAGCAATGTATATTGGACTCTTTATCAAGAGTCACCTGGAACATTGAAAGAGAAAGTGACATGTCTAGGATTACATAGCTAATATGCATTCTATTAGGTCTTGAATCTGTTTTTCTGATTCTGTGTGGCCAACTCTCTATCCGCTCCATTATGATGGCTCTTCTTCCTTCTTTTATAGATGAATGAAACTGAGGGTCAGAGAGGGGAAATGATTTGTCCGTGGTTGTATGGCTGTATGTTTCAAAATTCAAATATCTTTAATGCACACTTTTTTTTTTTTTTTTTTTTTTAGTTGTGGAATCAGGATTAGAATATAGTTCTCTTGACTTCCAGTTTAGTATTCTGGATCCCTCCACAATGACTGATGATTACTCCCTGGTGATGAAGGGAAACGAAATAATTACTTTAGACTTCTATATGATGGTTTGGGTCATTATAGTAGCATAACACTATAGTACTGAGAGAGTTCCCGCATTTCCTCTAGGACTCAGACAGTAGGACAGAGGCTGGGGAGGGTGGAGTCCATTGTGCTGCATGGCCTGCTAGTGACTAAATGGTGCAAATTACATATCTGAATTCATTCATTTTTTTAAATGAATTTCTTTCCCCATTTCTTTTCCCCTTATTTTTATCAATCCATATATTAGAAACCTACTCTGAGAGCACTCAGCAGTATGCAAAACTTTGACTGGCGGACCTCATTTTGTTTTCAATAAAAGATAACATAAGAGATCATTAGAGTAACCGTGTCAGATTAAATGTATTTTCTTGTACTAAAGTCAAGTCCCTTCAGGAACTATTGCAATTTACTTTGTCTCACTGAGAACAATATTTTCCCAGAAGACCTCAACACAAAGGGCCATTACAAAACATAATTCATATTTTATATTTCAGCAGTGTTCAGCACAAATTACAAATGGAGGTTTTAGTGCAGTATTTATGCTCTGTTACCAACAAGATATGTATAAGTAATATGGGTCCCATAGCTCTCAGCTCTCTACTTGTTACTGGTGCACTTAACCCCTGCAATTAAACACCAAAAAAGTCATGATTCTTCTATGCAAGCTGAAATGTGCAGGAGGCACAAATCATTTATTCTTTTACTTATTTGGTAGAACTAAAGAGTGAATATAAAGTTAAGATAAGTTAATATACTTATTACCTCAAACTGTACCAAATTGTGGTAATTTTGATTTGTACTTCCTATGGAAACCTGGGGTGCTAAGAAAATTATTTAGCCCTCTTTTTGTTGGCTGTATGAGTTGAGAGAAGGGGAAAGATGAAAGTGATATAGAATGAGCAAGACTTGATAATTAATACTGAAAACAATTAGGGAGAGAAAAGCAGCAAGGATGACTGAATTGACAATGCTGGGTGATTGGAAGAATGGGAGAGTAGTACCCTTGAGAGAAAGAAGGAAGTTTAGAAGATTTAGGTGAGACAGTGGGAAGTTCTCATTTAGGAGTACATCTTTCATTTAAAATGTCTACAAGATGTCTAGGAAGAAATATCTAGTACACATAACATGCAATTGGTATGTACAAGAGAGACTAAGGTTCAATATATAAATTTCAGAGTCATCACCTCCAGGATCAAATAGAAGTCCTCTGTTTGGCTTTCAAAGCTTTTCATAATTGGGGTCCTTTTGGGCCTCCACCTTTTTAGTCTTCTTCAATACATCTTTCTCCCTGCCATGAATTCTTCCTGTCAGGGACATGAAGGTCTTTCCTGTTCCACGTCCTCATTTCTAAAATGTATAGAGAAATGACTCAAATTTATAATAGTTCAAGCCATTCTCTACTTGATAAATGGTCAAAGGATATGAACAGACAATTTCCAGATGAAGAAATTGAAACTATTTCTAATCATATGAAAAGGTGCTCCAAGTCATTATTAATCAGAGAAATGTGAATTAAGACAACTCTGAGATACCACTACACACCTGTCAGATTGGCTAAGATGATAGGAAAAGATAATGATGAATGTTGGAGAGGATGTAGGAAAACTGGGACACTGGTACATTGTTGGTAGAACTGTGAATGGATACAACCATTCTGGAGAGCAATTTGGAACTATTCTCAAAAAGTTATCAAACTGTGCATATCAAACTGTGTTACTACTGGGCTTATATCCCAAAGAGATCTTAAAGAAGGGAAAGGTACCTGTATGTGCAAGAATGTTTGTGACAGCCCTCTTTGTAGTGGCTAGAAACTGGAAACTGAGTGGATGCCCATCAGTTGGAGAATGGCTGAATAAGTTATGGTGTATGAATATTATGGAATATTATTGTTCTATAATAAATGATCAGGAGGATGATTTCAGAGAGGCCTGGACAGACATGAACTGATGCTAAGTGAAATGAGCAGAATTATGAAATCATTATACACAGCAACAACAATACAT
Organism: Sminthopsis crassicaudata; assembly: GCF_048593235.1. Taxonomy (NCBI): domain Eukaryota; kingdom Metazoa; phylum Chordata; class Mammalia; order Dasyuromorphia; family Dasyuridae; genus Sminthopsis; species Sminthopsis crassicaudata. The sequence continues at coordinate 347,899,014 of NC_133617.1, read as the reverse complement.
CAATTTTGATGGACATGGCTCTCTTCAACAATGAAATGATTCAAACCAGTTCCACGTGTTCAGTGATGAAGAGAGCCATCTACACCCAGAGAGAGAACTGTGGGAACTAAGTGTGGACCACAACAAAGCATTCTCACTCTTTTCTGTTGTTGTTTGTTTGCATTTGTTTTTTTGTTTTGTTTTGTTTTGTTTTTTCTTTCTTGATGTGATTTTTCTTGTCCAGCAAGATAATTGTATAAATATCTATACATATATTGGATTTAACATATATTTTAACATATTTAATGTATTGGACTACCTGCCAGGGAGGGGATGGGGGAAGGAGGGGAAAACTTGGAACAGAAGGTTTTGCAAGGGTCATTGTTGACAAATTACTCATGCATATGTTTTGTAAATAAAAAGCTTTAATTAAAAAAAGAAAGACAGAAACCCCATGCATGGAATTCTCTCCCTGTTCATCTTTGCCTCCTAGCTTCTCTGTCTTCAAGTCCCAAGTAAAATTCCACTAATCCTATTCTAACCTCTCTGTTGACTTCTAATCTCACACCCTTTACTTTTCAGACATCTCAGATTGGTTGTTCCATAGACATATTAAACTCAACATGTCCCAAATTGAACTCATTTTCTTTATCTCAGATTTCCTCCACCTCCTATCTTCCCCATTACTGACAAAAGCCATGCTCTCAGATCCTCAACCTCACAACCTAGGAACCATCCTTAATTTGCACCCTTCATATTCAATCTGTTGTCAAAACTTGTCAATTTTACCTTTGCAATCTCTCTCAAGTAGGCTAACTTCTCAGTACAAATTCTTATCACTTTAAGGCCAAACTATTGCAGTAGTCTGTTGGTGTGTCTGCCTATCTCCTCTCTCCTCACTCCAATCCATTTTCTATTTATCCACCAAAGTGATTTTCCTAAAGCACAGGTCCAATCACATTAACCACCTTAATTAGTAAACTCTACTGGTTCCCCTATACCTTCAGGATAAAATGCAAAATTCTGTTTAATATTCAAAGTCGTTCATCACATAATTCCTTCTTACCATTTCAACCTTCTTTCACATAACTCCCTGCCACATACTCCTCAAGTCAGTGACTCTGGTCTCCTAACTGTTCCACAAAAACACTCTCAACTCCCAATTCAGGTATTTTCTCTGACTGCCATTTCTGGAGTGATCTCCTTCCTCATCTCCATTTCCTGACTTTCCTGGCTTCCTTCAAGCTTTAATAAAATCCCCTTTCCTTTAGGAAGCCATCCCCAATTCTTCTTAATTTGAATGCTTTCCCTCTGTTAATTATTTTCAATTTGTCTTGTAAATAGAGAATATACATTTAGAGTATACACATATGCATAAAGGTATATATAACTTGTTTGAACATATCCATTTGCTCGTTCTTTCCCACATTACATTGTGAGCTCCTTAAGGGAAGGAACTCTTTTGCTTCTTTTTTATCCAGAGAGGTTACCACAGTGCCTGGTACACAGTAGGTGCTTAATAAATGTATATTAGTTTACTGGCCTACAGGAAGACTTTTTAAATCCATATTAATTCTAGTATCTTCTGCATTATTTCCTTCTTATCCCACTTATAATTTGTTTTATACATGTTTGCCTGTTTTCAGTCACATTTTTTTTTCTCTCTTTTTTTTGTACACGTTGGTCTGTTTTCACCTTGATTCAATTGTGAGCTTCTTAAGGACAGAAGCTGTCTTTAACTTCTTTTTGTATGCCCAGCAAAGTGCCTAGTACATAGTGGGTAACTAATAAGTGCTTATTGACTGACTGATTAATTAGCTAAAGCACTATAAAGAGATTGAGAAATCAGACTCATAGGAAGAACCAGGAGAACAGAGCTGAGGAATTATACTTGACTATCCCAGCATTGCAGAGAATGCAATGAAGATGAGCACTGAAAAAAGATTCAACAGTTAAGAAATCTTTTATAATTCCCTGAAGAGTAGTTTCTTTCTAGAGATGGGGTTAGAAGCCAGACTATAAAAGATTTAATAGTGAATCAGTGGTTAAAAAAAGAGTATAGTCCATGAATGTAAATGATTCTTTTTAGTTTGTCTTTCCCATGTTCCCTACATATATCTCCAAAACCCTCTACTTGGTAAATTTTTCTAAAAATTTCATTTTTCTCCTTTTAAACAACTCTATATATGCAGAGGGCATTCAATGCACAAGTTCTCCAGCCCCACAGGAATCTGAATTCTCTCCAATAATGCAGATTGCAATGTATTTATAAATACACACACACACACACACACACACATATATATATATTATAGAGAGAGAGAGAGGATTAAGCCCCAGGGAGTGTAAATGATCTTCCCATGGTCCCACAGCTAGCAGATTCAGAAGCACAATTTGATGAAGCCTGTTGTTGAGTCATTTCAGTTGTATCCAATACTTTGTTGATCCCATTTGGGATTTTCTTGGCAAGGATATGGCCCAGGGCTCTAGTCACTGTGCCACCTAGATGTCTTTTTCACGAGGTATTTTAAAGCAGTAACCAATGTTCAGCCTTGGCAGAAGAAGAAAAAATCTGAAAATCTTCAAAACATTTGGAAGGATGTGGTCAAGACCATATTTGTTCCTTATTCCCTTTTTTCTCTCTTCCCCTGTACCTCTTAAATCCTTGCTGAATGTGCTTATCCATTCAAAATCCATGTCCCTAGAATTCTAAGCATCTGGAGAAGAAAAGACAAAGCCATATTGAAGCTTCCATATCCCGACCTGAGATATCTTTCTTAACAGCTGAATAAGGTTTTAGTGACTTAATGAGTATCTCCCAGGAATATTTGCATTTTAAAAGAGAATCCCAGAGAAGGCAATGCTTTATAAAAGGAAATGGATTGAAAATAATGGAATTTTTGCTATCAGCAATTGGCCAACAGGAAAGATATTTTGAAGTAAAAGGTTTTACAATGTGCCTCAGATAACACTATCTAGGTAACCACCAATTCACCACTGTGTAAGGTCATGCTGACTAGCACAGGGTCTCTAACCCCACTCTCTCCCTCCCTACACAAAGAAAGAGGGATGTTGGTCAATAAAGCTAATAGTTAATCACAACATTTTCAGAGATAGGACAATTTCCTGGCTTATCAGCACACGTTAGTATGTACACATTTAGCACAATGTTTTATACATATTAGGGACTCCCGAGATATTTAATCTTGGAAATTGGTTGAATAATGGCTAGAATGTTGCATTTAAGAGTCTTGAGACCTGGGTTCCTATCCCGATACTGCTACCAAGCATGAGCAAGCCATTTACTTGCATTCAATGACTATCAGTTTCCTAATCTTTGAAAGGATAGTCATACCTGCATAGAGATGTTATAAAGTACTTTATAAAAGTAGAATGCATTCTCTCTTCAACTCTACAGCCAAGAACCTTGTCTTATTTCCAATATTCCTCCAGCACTACCTTAAACAAGTCACTTAATCCTGTTTGTCTCATTTTCCTCATCTGTAAAGTGAACTGGAAAAAGAAATGGCAAACTACTCCAGTATAAAAAGTTGGATGTCACTGGGAAATAACTGAACAACAACAATAATCAATGTTGGAATGGTCGTGGAAAGATAGGCATATTAGTATATTGTTTGCAAATCAGTATAATCATTATGGAAAGCAATTTGGAATTGTGCAAGTAAAGTGACAAAAAAATGAACATATCCTTTTGGTAAGAAAAAAAGTTTCAATGTACAACAGAGAAAAGACCTGGAAACAAAATAGATAGCCATCTATTAGGGAACAGCTAAACAAACTGTGGTACATGAATATAATGAAAAATTGCTGCTTTGGCTATTGTTGAGTTGTTGCAATTATGCCTGCTTCTCATGATGCTATTTGATGTTTTCTTGGCAGACATATAGAAATAGTTTCTTATCCAGCTCATCTTACAGATGAAGAGACTGAATCAACATAGTTAAATGACCTGAGCAGGATCACATAGTAGTGTCTGAGGCCAGATTTGAATTCAGGAAGATGAATCTTCTTAACTCCGGCATAGTACTTTATCCACTGTGTCACCTAGCTGCCCCAATAAAGCATGACTGCAAGAAAGGATAAACATGATGATTAAAGGGAAACATGAAAAGATTTGCATAGAGCAGTATAGAAGCAGAGGTAAGAAAACGGTGAACAAACAGTAAAGGGACAAATACACAAATATTAAAAATTTAATGTTGCAAAATTACAATGAGCAAGCATCATTCCAAAGAAGAGCTATATGACTTCACATAGTAGCTCTTTGCAAAAGTAGAAGGCCACAATATGGCATGTTGTATATAGTTTCAGATCTTTTTAGCGATATTGATGTTATTTTTTTCATTTTTTTAAACTTTTTTGTCTTAAAATATTTATTATCTTTGACAGAGGGAAAGATCAGGGCACTGGGAAAAATTATAAGGAAGCAAAAAAAGATCACAATGAAGACATATTTTAAAAAGAAAAATGTTATAAAATATTGAACTAAATTGATAAATCAAAGAATAACCAAATTTAGAGTGGGAATGGATCTCAGGGAACATCTAGTCCAACCATATAAGGAAGGAATCCTCACTGTAACATGCCTCAGTGAGTAATCCAGTCTCTGCCTGAGGATCTCCAAGGAGGAAGAACTCATCACCCATCAAGGCAGCTCATTCTCCTTTTGGGCAGCTCTAATGGTTAGGACATGCCTTCCTAATATTAAACCTGAATGTGCTTCATTGCAATTTCCATTCATTGCTCTCAATTCTGCCTTCTGGGGCCAAAGAGAGCAAATCTAATCCCTCAACCCAAATAACAACCTTCAGGTACCTGAAGATAACTGTTATGTTCCTTGGATTCTGTTCTTCTCCAAAAGAAAAAAAAGGAAGGAAGGAAGGAAAGGAAAAAGGAGAAAGAAAGAGAGAGGGAGAGGGAGAGGAATTGGGGAGGGAAAGATAGAGACAGGCAGAGAAAGAGAGAGAGAGACAAAAACAGAGATAGAGTTCTAATTGTATGAACTGAAAAAACAAACAAACAAACACCCTACCACTTTATCAGCATGGGAGTTATTTCTAAATCAGCCATCTAATTTCAATTAGATCACTGACCAAAACTAATATAAAATTAAAAGACAGGATAAAATTGAAGAGAGAACACTGTGAGCTGATATAAATTGCCTTAATTTTAGTTCTGCTGATTTCACTTTTTATCAGTTCCTGTCTTCTAAGTATCACTGAATTTCTAATTTTCATCATTTCTTATAGTATAATAAAATTCTTTATAGTACCAAATATATATATATATATATATATATATATATATATATATATATATATATATATATATATATACAGTAATTGCTTAGTCATTTTCTAATTGGTGGACATTCATTTTGTTTCTAGTCCTTTGCTACTAAAAGAAATGCTGCTATAAACATTTTTGCATATGAGAAGTTTCCATCTTTGACTTTCTTGGGGATACATGGCTAGTAATAGTATTAGTGATATGCTCAGTTTAGTGACTTTGAGGACATTATTTCCAGAAGGGTTGGGTCAATTTATAGCCCCACCAATAGTACATTATTGTCCATTTCTTTCTAAAGCCTTTTTAGCATTGGTCATTTTTATTTTCTTTTTTTCTTTTTCTTTTTTTTTCTTTTTTTTTTTTTTTTTTTTTTTTGCCAATCTGAGGGGTGTGAGATGCAATTTTAGAACTGTTTTATTTTGCATTTCTCATATTATTAGTGATTTGGATCATTCTTTTGTATGATTGTTGACAGACTGCACTTATGTTTTATAAGAGCGTATTCTATTGGGCAAAGAGAGTCCCTGGAAAAAGGCAATGATGTAAAAAAATCAAAGATCATCAATAAAACATTTTTAAAGGCTCTATTGAAGTATTGAATAAGACAGGCCTAAACCAAGAGTTCTAATGAAATCAGCAAGGACCATGTTAGGGATGATTACAAGTGAAGAGGAAACAACCAAGGATTATAGTAGATTGGAACTAGAACAAGACTGACAGTTTTCAAGATATAAGACAAGAGGAGCACTGTATGGGTCATGTTTTAATATGATTTTTGATAAATGTACATACTTTAATGCTTCAAAATTCTATTCTCTATAGCATACATTTTTATTGTGATAAAGCATCATATGGGCCACAGTGACTGTTCAAAGCTTTCAATAGACAAAACACATACTGCACACACTTTTAAAATCTTGAGTGGAAGGCAAAAACACCTTGTTCAGACTCTGCTGGAAACCTACAAAGCTCAATTAGTACCAGATACCCATCTTATACTCCATTACATGTAGCAACCTAGAAGAAGACATGTATATAAAGCAATGACATTTGCCAACAATATGTAACTTTGGGGACTGAGGAAGGGAATACAGATTTACTGAACATAGATATAAAGTAATGAGGCAAGGAGTGAAGGAACAAGAAAAGGGAATACACCTACCCTAGCCATATGCTACCTAACAGGAAAAGGCCTTTGGCAGCCCTAATGAAGCTAAGCCTCAAACCCTTGGCACAGGGCCCACAAGTACTAAAAAAAATAAAATAAAACAAAAGATGACAAATGGTGAGATGTCTCAACTATCAATTTAAGAAAACAGTTGAAGCTAACATGGGGTATAAGAGAGATCTTACTGACAAATGGGGCTTGCTGAGCTAAAAGTCATGCCTTAATAAGAAGGGAAGGCAATTTGATCCCCCCCCCAAAAAAAAATACAGCATAGTACCCAATAGAGGTCAAATCAAGCACTGAACCAGAAAGTTTTCAAAGGGAACTAAAAAAAAAAAAAAGTGAGATGACCCAACCAAGTGAATGTGGTCTCTTCTTTCTCTAAACTTCCATGCTATTTTGTAAATTTCTGATGTGTGCTTATATCTTTACTTCTACTAGAATTACTTGCAGCTCTGTTTTTATCTCCTCCTACGAAATTATAATCAACCAACCAGTCAACAAATACTAAGTACCTACTATGTTCCAAGCACTTTGCTATAAACTTCCTGTTGGGGAGAATTGTGTTTTATTCCTATCTTCTAGAGTACAATTATAGAGTACATTATACACAGCAACAACAAGATTATGTAATGATGTAATGATCAACCCTGATGGACATGGCTCTTTACAACAATGAGGTGATTCCAGCTAATTCCAATAGACTTGAGATGAAGAGAGTCATCTACATCCAAAAAGAGGACTGTGGGGACTGAATGTGGTTCACAATATAATGTTTTCACTTTTTTGTTGTTGTTTGCTTGCTTTTTGTTTTCTGTGTGCAGCATGATAAATGTGGAAATACATATAGAAAAATTGCACATATTTAATATATATTGGATTACTTGCTCTGTAAAGAAGAGAAATTGAGGAGAGGACAGGAAAGAGGCAAAGGGAAGGAGTGGAGGGAAGGGAGAGAGGAAATTTTGGAACACAAGGTTTAGCAAGGGTAAATATAAAAGATAATCTGTTCTTCAAAAAACACACAAACAAAGCAAAATTTACCCAAAATACAATATTAAATTTAATCTGAATCATCAACATTTTCCCCATCATTTTCTTAAGCTCAGACTACAAAACAATAAATCTATTCCTGATTCATGGCATTTGCCAATTTCCCAAGGCATAAATTCTCACTGAAAATCTGACAGTCAGATCCCTCCCATTCCCAGGCAGTTTAAGGTATCCACACCTCTTTGCCAAACTTTAAAAACCAATCTGAAGATGTGGATGAGGCAAATGTGTTAGCACAGTCCCAACTTTCTCCACTAATTTTGAATTTTGCCTTTACCTATTCATTTATTCATTTGCACATACAACAAACTTTCATTAAGCATCTACTAAAACGGATAGAGTCTCTGCCTTTAAAGAGAATGCAATCCACAAAGGGCAAATGAAGCCCTGAAAAACTGAGAGATATAATCCAAATCCCAACATTCCAAATTCAAAGAGAAGCTTAAATTGCTATGAAATAAATGATTAAAGAAATTACTTATAAGTGGGTGAATCCAGGAAAGAGAGAGACACCGACACAGACACAGAAAGATAGATACCAGGCAGAGCAAGGGATAGAATCAGACAGAAAGATAGAGAGACAGAGAGACAGACATAGAGAAAGAGAGAGAGAGAGAGAGAGAGAGAGAGAGAGAGAGAGAGAGAGAGAGAGAGAGAGAGATAGAGAGAGAGAGAGAGAGAGAGAGAGAGAGATAGAGAGAGAGAGAGACAGAGAGAGACAGAGAGAGAGAGAGACAGAGAGAGACAGAGAGAGACAGAGAGAGAGAGATAGAGAGAGAGAGACAGAGAGAGACAGAGAGAGAGAGAGACAGAGAGAGAGAGAGAGAGAGAGAGAGAGAGAGAGAGAGCAGCAACTTTGAGACTTTTGATTAGAAAATACAACATCCCATTTCAAAAATTTCACTTCATTCTTCTCTGATAACATTGAAATCCCATGGAAGCCTGAGTTGATTTGGTTGGGGCAGAAAGGAATAGAGGAGATAGGAAGGAGGTCAGGGGATGATTGGGCGCAGCAGTTGAGTCCTATGGGATTTTGATGCTGCAGACTAGGCCAGCACCCCATTTGTTCAGCATGATGCTAAATTATATTGCAGTTCCAGAACATTAAAATTAAGATACTACAATTATTTTTTTTCTTTCAATGAAAATTACACATCATAAAGAATGAGAACTGGGAGTTTAAAATACATTAACATAGAAAAACATTGCTTTGCAACTCTAATTTTTAAAATAAACATTTCTGCTTCAAGGATGTTGCTTTCCTTGGCAGCATCTCTGTATGTCACTCCCATGCTGCTGGCTTCCTACCCCTGCCAAGCTGACAAAGTTTTCAAATAGATCTTACTTTATAACAAAGTATCTGTCTGTTCAATACCACAGGAGAAAGTGTTTTTACTCAGGGGCGCTAGAATAATGAGCTCTGTGAAGAAGAGAAATTGAGGAGAGGACAGGAAAGAGACAAAGGAAGGGCAAGTTTAAGAAATGGATATGACAAAAGAAAAGTCTCTCAAGGAAGAGAAACAGATGTCCAGAAGCGGCAAGATCTGTGAAATAAGAAATGTGAATTCTCTGCTGCCGACATCATGTTGTTTTTCAGAAAAGACTGATCCAGACTTTAGCAGAACTCAAGCCAAATTCAACAGTGTCATGACTGAGTCACATCAGGCTTTAAACCAACCAAAAATGGTTTTTGTGAGCTAGCCTTAAAGGGCCAAATCTCCACAGGTTTTATCATTGACAAATCCTCTGATCAGCAACAACCTGCTGATCAGCTTCTCTCAGAGAGATATTATAGACTAGAGTGCAGAAGGGCTGGACCTTAAGTCAGAAATATCCTTGTTTGAATTCTGCTTCTGATAGCAGACAGAGAGAAAGATAGAGATAGAGAGACAGAGAGAGAGAGCAAGAAAGACAGAGACAGACAGAGACAGAGACAGAGACAGACTGAGAGATATAATAGACAAAGAGAAAGAAAGAGACAGAGAGACACACACAGAGAAGAGAGAGATGCAGAAAGAGAAAGAAAGAGAGATGCAGAGGGACAGAGAGACAGAAAGCAATGCAGCGAGACAGAGAGAGATGTACACAGAGACCGAGAGAGATGGACAGATAGACAGAGAAAGAGATAGACAGAGACAGACAGACAGAGAAACAGAGGAGGGTGATGGGAGAGAGCAACCAACTTTGAGGCTTTTGATTAGAAAATATGTGTGAATAGAAAATAAAATATGTGACCTGTCTTGGGAAAAAATATTTAACCTATAGCCTTGTTTACTCATTTAGAGGAGGATGCTTAAACTAAGTGCTTTAAAAACACTTAGCATGTGTCTGGCACAGTAAGTTCAATATAATTTTATCATCAACATCGCAGATTTGATATGAATCATAAAGGATAATGTATAAAAATCAGTTTGTAAACTTTAAAATAATACATACATAAATATCTGTTATAACTAAAACTTCCTAACTTATTGAGAAATAACACATATATTAATATATAGAAAAAAACTGGTCTTCAGCAGTACTACTACTGGGCTTATATCCCAAGGAAATACTAAAGAAGGGAAAGGGACCTGTATGTGCCAAAATGTTTGTGGCAGCCCTTTTCATGGTGGCTAGACACTGGAAAATGAATGGATGTCCATCAATTGGAGAATGGTTGGGTAAATTATGGTATATGAATGTTATGGAATATTATTGTTCTGTAAGAAATGACCAACAGGAGGAATACAGAGAGGCTTGGAGAGACTTACATCAACTGATGCTGAGTGAAACGAGCAGAACTAGGGGATCATTATACACTTCAACAATGATACTGTATGAGAATGTATTCTGATGGAAGTGGATATCTTCAACATAGAGAAGAGCTAATCCAATTCCAATTGATCAATGATGGACAAAATCAGCTACATCCAGAAAAGGAACACTGGGAAATGAGTGTAAACTGTGAGCATTGTTTTTTGTTTTGTTTTGTTTTGTTTTGTTTTGTTTTTCTTCCCAGATTATTTTTAGCTTCCGAATACAATCCTTCCTTTGCAACAACAACAACAATAAAATTCAGTTCTGCACATATACATTGTACCTAGGATATACTATAAGATATTTAATATGTATGGGAATGCCTGCCATCTAGGGGTGGGGGTGGAGGGAAGGAGGGGAAAAACTCGGAACAGAAGGGAGTACAAGGGATAATGTTGTAAAAAAAAAAAAAAATTACCTATGCATATGTATTGTCAAAGAAAATGTTATAATTATAAAAAATAATAAAAAACAAAATAAAACAAAAAAAAAAGAAAAAGAAAAAAAGAAAAAACTGGTCTTAAGGTCAAAAAGACTTCTGACACATATAGGCTATGTGACATTAGGTAAGTCAATAATTAATAGTAATTAAATTTTACATAAGAACTTCAAAGTTTATAAACTTTGTCTATTAAATTCCCATAATAATCATGGGAGATTGGTGCTACTTACTTTTTATAAATGAGAAAACTGAAGCTGTGACATTGAATTATTTGCCATTGGGTAGCAACTAATTAGTACCTGAGACAAGATTTGAACAGAGATTTTCTGGACTCTTGATCCAACACTCTCTAAATGATGGCACTCAACTATCTCCTCATTCAACTTCTAAGTGCCTTACTCCAGGCTCATACCCACCCCATACACCTCATAGCTGTATATCCTACAACTCTTAAAGTAATAAACTTCAAGATAGATGTGTCTGCATTAGAAAAAAAAATGTAATGTTATTTAGTAATAAGTAAATGTAATTTAATAATAAGTTAATGTGATTAACTTCAGCTCTGGTCCAAAAAAATTCAACAAAAATTACCTTTTAAACAATGTTGAGCATTAGCTAAGTGTGCAAAGGATTTTGTACTACCCTTCCTTTTAAGAGCAAACAAATTCCTTTGTTTTTCATCTCTAAAAAAAAATCACACCCCTAGAGCAGTGATATTATATCTAGCCTGATAAGCCTCTAGAAACTGAAGGAAAGGAGTACCAACCAGCTTGACTATATTATTGGAATCTGTTTGTTCCTTCTCCCTTCTTTCCTTGCTAGGAGCTGACCACTGTGAAACTGGCTTTGTTCTCCTTTCCACAAGCAACAACCAAGCTGTAGATAACAAAAGCTGTCTGTAACATATACAGTTTACATGGGGACACATACACACATATTGCTTCATTCTAAGTAGAATGTAAGCTCTTTGAGGGCAAGGAATATTTTTTTTTTCTTTATATCCTCAGCATCTAGTGTAGTGCCTGGCTCACACACAAAAACTGTCCTTATAGGTGCTTATTTAATGAATTTTGATGCAGATACTGAGATTTCTTATGGTATTTGTCCTCAAAACAATCACTATGCCATGGCTGGTGACTAGAGGAGTTTTCCCTCAGATTAAAGGCAAATCAGAAGACATGAAAGTGTAGCAGTTGATGTCAACCTGATTCAGTTTGGTTTATTTTTTCAACCAGAAATTTTTTTCCCCTTTTTGTTCTAGAGCTTCTTTAAAAATGCAGTGGTATCTGAATACTGCAAATGAGTCAAATTAACAATATATACATATATGTAAACACAACAAGCATATGCAAATCCATAAATGTTGGTTGATTAGTTATCCTTCCTTTTTAAAGAGGACCAAAATGACATCACTATGTCTGACTAATCAGATCAAGAGCAAGCTCAGAAGGCTCTACCACAGGGCACCAATAATTCATGTGAACATTTGATATAAAGTACTGGATTTCTTGTTGTCTATAAGTTTGTGGTTATTCCATGTACCAATAGTGAGTGATGAGACCTCCACCTGCTGCAGTAAGCAGATTAGAATTGGGTGAATCAACAGTTTTTTGGGGGGTTTTGTTTTTGTTTTTTGCCGAAGCAATTGAGGTTAAGTGACTTGCCCAGGGTCACACAGCTAGGAAGTATTAAGTGTCTGAAGCTGGATTTTAACTCAGATCCTCCTGATTTCAGGGCTGGTACTCTATCAACTGTGTCCTCTAGCTGCCCCAATCAAATAGTTTTCAGAGTACTTTTTCTACCCCCTTCTTTACACCAAGAGGTGTCCTTTAAAAAAACTATTCAGATACCCAGCGGGCTTGAATCCAGTGAGAAGAAAACACTGTGACCTGGGCTATCTGTGTGCAGGCTCATTACTACATCTATCAATATATCCTTACCTCTTTGTCACTCGCCTCTTGCTATAAGACTTTGAGAAAGGTAAAAATAGTAAAATGATATGGATGATGTCTTTTGACCTGCACATAATTTGAATTTAAATGAGGCAGAGTGCACTAAGTCTATCACAAAAACATAGAAAGACTTACTTGAACTGATCCAAAATGAAGTGAACAGAATCAGGAGAACATTGTACCAGCAACAGCATGGTTGTACCCATGAAGAACTATGATTGATTTAATTATTCTCAGCAATACAATGATCCAAGACAATCCCAAAGGACTAATGATGAAGCATACTATCCACCTCCAGAGAAGGAATTGGTATTATTTGAATATAGACTGAAGCATGCTAAAAAGAAAAAAAAATTTTTTAAGTGTCTATAGCAGTGCCTGACACATAATAGGTGTTAAATAAATGCTTATTCCTTTCCTGCTTCAAAAACCAACATTCTTAACTGTACCATTGTGCATTTCCTAGAGAAGCTGTAGTAATTTTCCATGTTTACTGCCATATTACTTTACATTTAATATTTGCTCTGATTCCCTGGCTTTCCCTAGCTGACTCTCCTAATCTAAGCATTTTACTGTCAGGAGGAAAGTTTCCTAGCAACTACTGCATCCCAATCTTCTTAGAGATAGTACTTCCAGGCACCTATAACATAAGTTTAGCTGTGAAGTGATTCCCCTTTTTCCCCATATACTTTCCAGTGTACCTTGATGTATCCAATCTTCCCCTTTGCCATTTTCAGCTTTATAAAAATCTCCATCTATATCTTTGACTTGCAATGCCATTTGGGAAATACACTAATTCTTAGGGCAAGTAGAACTTCTATTACCATAAGGAGGGAAAAGCTTTCAAAATAAACATCATTTTATAATATTTTACATAGGGAATTTACTTACCATGTATTTCATTTTCCTTAAAAGGCAGTAAAAGGCTTTAAAACTCACATTCTTGACACTCATACTGTCATAACCTGGCCATTCTTATGAAAACAAGTTTATCTAGAATAGAGTACAACTTTATGAAAGACTATTAAGATTAGTTATGAAACACAATTATTGCACATGGTCATTAAGTACCATATTATTTGAATTCTAAGTGTCTCCCTCATTTCCAAACACATTTTTCTTTCAGGCCTGAAGAGATTTCATTCTGCACATAAAGTGCTAACTCTTTACAAAATGTTATTTAAAAGAAAAAAAAAGAAAGAATAATCCCTTCTCTTATAGGGTTTGGCAACAGAATAAAATATAATGGTTCCAAATTAAATGTTTTACTGTGTTCAAGTCCATAATAAAAAAATTATTTTTGGCACCATAAATTTCAGTCATTTCACTATTTTGTTAGACAAGGAAAATTTTTGTATTGGGTCTGATTTTTTAAAAAGAGAAACCTAATCCAATGTAATTTGAAATTCATGACATATTAAAGTTTCAAATGAAAGAATCAACAGCCATGTTATTCAAGGCTATCCATGTCACTTTTGCTGATTTCACATTTGTCCAGTCTGCTGTAGCCACATAGGGGGTTATTTGATGAAAGTATAACTAATGAGTGCAAATAAAACAATGTATAAATGTAGTTGAAATCCAAGAGAGAACTGGAAAAGGATCCTTGATGAGGACAAAGGTTGTTAATTGAATATTCCAAGGGAAAAATAAAATTATTCAGCATCCACTGTACTTCTAGACAGGAAAAAAGGAGAATGTCTGCTGAGCGCAGGCTACTTGTTGCCAGGCTTGTCTGGACAGCATATTGTCTTTTCTGCTGCCAAACTAGAACAAATATTTTAGCCAAAAATGTCAGTAATTTCCTACTGAGGTTTAGAAAAAGTCATTTCATATTAGCCAGCACTTTTTTGATAAAGGAAAATTAGCTTTAGGATAAGCTTCAGGCAGAGAGCCAAGCCCTCTCTATATAACTACAATAGGTTCAATCAAGATAAGATGTATGGACTTTCCCTATTGAGAGCCCATCACAATCCCAGTCCAGACAAAGGCATCAATGAGTCAAATCCACTTTTACCATGTCACAAATACACAAGGTCATAGGGGTAACAAAAAAATCCTATATTGTAAACCTAGGAATCATCCTTGACCTTTCACTTTTATTAACACCCATATCCAATCCATTATGAAGTCTTATTGATTCTACTTCCTCTACATCACTCTCAGTCATCTCTTCTTTCTACTCATATCATAACCAACCTAGCCTGGGTCCTCATTAAGTCTCATCTAGACAATTAAAATTGCCTCTCAATTAATTTCTCTACATCCCACCTCTCTATCTCTTTTAATCCATTAAGTACAACAGATATGCTCCACTTTCCACAATCTCTCTAGAGTGTCACCTAAATTAGATTAAAACATGATTGAGAAGTACTTAACAAAATAAATAAAAATGCAATAGAACACAGATAATGTTAATATATAATTTTCTAAGTCAATATGAAAGCAAGCAAGGATATTTATGTATGGTTTAGTGGCTTCCAGTTTCTATTTGAGTTTGATACCATTGATGTACCACAGCTCTCAAGGTGATATTCCTAAAGTACATATCTAACTATGCTTTAAAATACCTCAGCAACTCTCCCTGCCCTTTTGGCTAAAAAGTAAACTCACCTATTTGGCATTAAAATCCCTTTACAGTCTGGCCCCAATCTTTTCCAGGCTAATCATATTTATTTTATTTTATATTTTAATCACATTAGCCTACTTGCTCATCCCCATGCAGGATATTTCACCTTCTGTCTCCCTGCCTTTGCTGATTTTGTTCTCCATGTGTGGAAAGCTAGACTTCTCCCCTCCACTTCTCAGATCCCTTTGTTCTATTCAAGACTGATCTCAAATGTTGTCTCTTTCAAGAAGCTTTTCCTGATTACCTGATTACTAACAATTACCTAATTATTAGTGCCTGTCACCATCACTGATTTTATACACACACACACACACACACACACACACACATATTCATATGTACAAACACACACATACATATATAGATAGATAGATAGATATACATACACATATAAACACATACAGGTATGATATTTATTCATTCATGAACATATAATCATAGAATGCAAACTTGTTAAAAGCAAGGAATATCTCACTTTTGTATTTGCTTCCCCAGTATCTACCACAGTGCCTAACACTTATAATCACTTAACTAATTCTTATTGATTGGATGGATTTTGCATGTCCAGCATAGATTCATTTGGGTTTGTAGTCTGTTTAAATCTATAGCTAGAATGCACTGATCCTTCTATTAATATAATAATACTCTAGAGAAAGAGTTCCTGTTATAAAGTCAGCCTGAGAGTATAGAGAAGTCCAACAATTCTGGATCAGTAGCATTCCCTGCTCAGAGGGCAGAAGCTTTAGCACTTCTTGATATATAAAGCTCTTTTGGAATCAGGGTCCAAGGCCAGATGAGAGGAACTCATACAGCTTAGCCATTTGGAGAGGGGTTAAAGTTTCTCAGAAAAGTGCCATGTTTAGTTTTGGTATAATTTGGTATAAATTCCCTACTATCATTGGTGGGAGGATGGAGGAGGAAAAGCCCAACTCAACCCAAAAAAAGTGGGGACACCTGTCTGTTCCACTATATGGGCAAAATGGACCACAAAGTCATAGCCCATCCAACAGACAATTATATGTACAGACTGATAGAGTGCCTGTCAAGATTCCATGTCTTAAAATGAATTTCTAAATCTCCCATAAAGACTAGGCATGGGGAGAGATCTGTATTTGAATCCCTTCTGTGATATTCTCTAGCTCTATGACAAGTTGGCAAATTCCCTTTCTCTGAGCCTCAATTTAATTACCTATAATAAGAAGATAATAATTCATGAAGTATTTGCCTCATAGGATTATTTCAAGAATCAGATAATACATATACATATATATATATAGCCTCATAAATGTCTTCTTGTGTCATTTCTATACTTTTCGTGATCATATTTAATCTTGTTGAAAATCTCCATTAGTAGGGCAACTAAGTGGTACAGTGGATAGAGCTGCCAGGCCTGGAGTCAGGAAAGTTCCTCTTTCTGAGTTAAAAATCCAGCTTTATTAACTATGTGACCCTGGACAAGTTACTTAACCCTGTTTGCCTCAGTTCCCTCACCCATAAAATGGGCTAGAGAAGGAAATCACAAAGCACTCCAGTGTCTTTGCCAAGAAAAGTCTAAATGGGTCACAAAGTGTTTGGAGATGACTGAAACAATGTAACAATTCATTTTCTTAAAAACAAACAAACAAAAACAACTTCATTAACAGAAACAACACAGTTTGCCTATGTTACCAACATAGCAAACACTCTAAAAGGCTACAATGTGCTTTACATATATCATTTAATTTGTACTTTGCAACAACTCAGTGAGGCGTGTACCTCAGGTATTATTTTCCCCATTTGACAGAGGAGGAAATTGAGACTTTGTGAGGAGAGATGACTTGTTCCTATTCACATAGTTAACAAGTATCAGAGACAGGATTTGAACCCAACTCTTTCTAACATCAGCTCAACACTCTATTGACTGAATCAGGCTGCCTTTAAAGAAATACATATGAGTAACATTCTCTTCTTAGCATAAAAGAAAACCTTTCAACTCTCACTGTCACTGCAGACATAAATAGCTAATATATCTTCTCAGTATCAAGCCATTAGTAGCACCATTCATGAATATGCCTTAAATAAAATGTAAAACTTGCAATAAGCATGATCACAATAGACTCTTTCCTTTATATCCAGCACTACAGAACCACAGGGTTTCTAGTTAACTCCGTCTGGTTCAGGTTTTGCTGTCACAACAAATCAACAAAGAAGAAAAATATATTTTTCTTCCCTATCCTTTTTGCATGTCTCAGAGTCATATAATTACTTGGCTTAAGCCCTTCGAGGATAAAAACTAGGATGAGCTTTGTGTTCTGTGCATAAGACATTTACCAATAACTACACAAAACATGATATTTTGTGGGCTCTTTTTGACACACAAGTGTTAGCTTTGAATTTTTAGAGCTGCTGAGGTTCCTAGATAGGTACTGACTGTGTAAGGCCCTGATTGGGAATATCCTCATAAACTCAAAGTTGTACCATGAAGATGATCAGGCTGACCAGGGAAAGAACAGGGCTACCACAGTTGTCTTCTAGTGATTCTTATAGGACTTGTGCCATAAAGGGCATACCTTTAGAAACTGCCATCAAAAATTTAATAAATTCAATATTGAATTATTAAATTAAAATTTAATAAATAATTATTATGAGTATGTATTTATTAATTTATAAATTAATAACAATACTTTCATCAATGTTTTACTATTATGAGGGTACTCTCTATAGTATACCCTTTCTATATCTTAGTATATGAATCCTTAATTTGAACTCAATGTGCTTTTTTGCATATTTTGATAATTTTTTTTCCAGGCCATGTAATTGTTTGCCTTTGTGATCTTGTACATTTTGTTTTGTGCATTTAAAAAGTTATTCTGAGAAAAGGTTCTCAGGTTTAACCAGACTGCCACAAGGGTCCATGGCATAAAGCAATAATAATAGCTATCACTTACATAGATTTACAGATCTTATTATGTAATCTTATTTTATCCTCACAATAAACCTGGGAAGTAGGTACTGGCATTAGCCTCATTTTACAGAGGCTAAATAACTTGCCTAAGGCCATACAGTCAGTAAGAATCTGAGGCCAGATTTGAAATCAAGTCTTCCAGATTCAGGTCCAAAATTCCATTTAGCTGCCATTATCTTAGCTTTGGGTCTTCATGAGTTGTAGTCGTCAAAATTTATAACTGGTGGTAGTTTACTTTCTGGTACTGACCCTTATCAAATTTAGTCAGACTGCTGCTTAAACAATGGGTATGTAGATTTGAAGCTTTCTTGGGACTTATTAAGGTTTCAGTTCTTTCATGGAGGAACTTTGGTACTTTGGAGAATTTTTAAAATGGGTATTCCTAACTTCTAAATTTTTGTGTTCAAAGAACCTATAATTTGTTCAAGGGTGCCCAGCTCCAGACTTGACTAGGTTGATCCTTGGACAGCAGGTTTACATATGATCTATTTCTAGGCCTATTCTCAAAGTCCTTTCACTTTTTGGGACATATGAAGGTTATCTGATGGCTGTTACAGCATTTAAGAATGCTGGGCCACCTCCACACTAAGTCATAAGTGTAAGACTTTTAATAGAGAAGAAAGATGATAATAACAATGCACACTATCTACTTAAGTACACTATAGAATGCCAAGAAAAATAGTTGCTATTCACCAAGAATAAAAGCAGGGTACTTTTGGATTTTGACTATATTGAAATCCTTGGCACAGCAAGACTCACACGAAAGGAGAATCAAGTCTGGGATATCTCTAATCGTTAGCAAGTTTTTGCTTTTTTTCTTATAGTATGACTAAATTTATCTTAAATAAAACAAACTACCTTCAATAAAACATAATAATCTATGGGCCTAAAGTCGATCACTACAATGCCACGAGCTTCTAATTCACTTCATGGGGCTTCTGCTGATACAACAAATCAAGGAAGAAGATCTCTAAACAACTTCCAGACATTGCCCTACTTTGGGCTTTTGAGGACCAACAGGAAAAAATCTAATGCCTTTGGAATAAAGCAGCCTTTCAAATACTTAAGAAGATCCTCCTCTCAAAAAAAAAAAAATCTATTCCTTCTTCAGGCTGAACATTCCCAGTTGCTTTAACCATTTGTCACATGAGATGCTTTGATTGTCCCTCATCAACTATAGAACAGATGGAGAATGGAAATCTGTGCCCTTCATTACTTTCCAAGTGAAGTTCTTTTTTTCCTGGTATTATCCCTGTTAACTCTCCTCTGTGGAGAAGCCATAAGGAACAGGGAAAACTGGAGTTAAATATTAAAAAGTAGACATCAGTGACCCAAACTGGGGTAAAAAAAAAAAATAAAAACTATCTTTACTTTGTTAGTAGAACTAGCAGTCTATGCTTTCAGAATATAATTATTCCTTCCACGTTGCAACTTTTTCTATGGAGGTTTCAATATATCTTGAGTTGGCATAAGAAATTAAATGGGAATTTTTACAGAATCCACACATACCACATGAAGGAAGGCCAGCAGACAATATAGAAAATGTTTAGAAACTCAGAAATGCATAAATATATGTATATAATAATATCAATATTTTTATCTTCTAATACCACAAATATACCCATATTTACAATAAGGTATAGTAAATGCTCCATGAAAAAAATAAAAATATTCAGACTTCTTCTCTGGTACAAATGGACAAAAAGTTTTACATGGATTTTCCAGATTGTGAGGGCACCACATTCTTAATTCCCAAGTTGTGAAAAGGATAATCATAAAAATAAAAAAAAAATCTTTTTTTTTTTTTAAAATTCAGATATAGACTAGAAATAAAACTATTCACCACATTTGCTTGTTTTCTCATCTTTACTGTCCCATTTAGTGGGTTGTTATAGTACTGGGGACACAAAAGACTTACAAATATGCACTGGGTGATTAATTGAAGAAGTTGTTTCTGTTATGCCCAGTGCTACCCCCTCAATTTAAAAGGTAGCACCATGATACTAGCAGTTTCCTTTTGAAATATTTCACATCTATTTCCTTACATCACTTAGTTTATTTCTTTTCAGTACAGGAAAAAAGGAGTCATGGTAGACAGTTCATGCAAAAATGGTGTGGACATTTTTGGAGATTGCACTCTCAAGGTGAATCATGATAACCAAAAAGCCTAAAGTGGTTTTGAGTTGCATTTAAAGAGACCTAGTATATGCCAAAGAATGTGATACCTTTCATATTCCACTTTGGCCAGAATACATCTGAATTATTATGTTCATATCTGGGTAGCATATTTTAGAAAACACATTACAAAACTGAAGTATGTCCAAAAGAGAACTAGGACGGGGAGGGGGTTAGAACCCTTGTTGTATGCGTCCACTGAAGAAATTGAGGGTATAAAACCTGGATTAGAGGAGATTTAGGAGGGATATGATAGTTCTCTTTATACACAAAAGGTCTCGAACTTATATTGCCTCTACCCAAGGAAAGAATTAGGAGCTAGGGATTAAAGATTCAGGGAGCAGATTCGGACTCAACATATGGAAAACCTTGCAATCAAAGCTATCAAAAAAAAAAAAAAAGTTATGGGCTGACCCAGAAAAGAGGGAGTTCCCCTTGACCACTGCAGATTTCTTGAATGTTGTACTAGAGATGTTCCTGCTCTAGTATGCATTGGATTAACTGTTATGAGATTCTGAGATCCCAGTTTTGAGATGCTTTAACTCTTGAGATTACAGCTTATCACCTTGCATATTAACAAAGCTATTCTTTCTATCAGCATAGTCATATATATATATATATACACATACATATATATTATATATTTTTTATTATAGCTTTTATTTACAAGATATATGCATGGGTAATTTTTCAGCATTGACAATTGTAAAACCTTTTGTTCCAATTTTTCCCTTCCTTTCCCCCATCCCTGCGCCCAGATGGCAGGTTGACCAAGGTATGTTAAATGTGTTAAAGTATATGTTAAATACAATATAGGTATACATGTCCATACAGTTATTTCAACATAGTCTTTTGGGACCCACCTGTACCATCACCTCCAAAGCCAAATGATATTAAATCACAGTCACATCAATCTTTCAAAAGATGAATTAAAAGTGCCTCTGGTTATCTTTTCCCATCCTCTTATTGTTTTCCTGTCACAGGATAAGAAATGAGCAAGCAACATGGTCTCATCCAAAGAACAATTTTACAAGATTTGCAATTCTAAAACTTCTATTTCCTAATGGTAGCAAGCCATTTCATTTTTCTGAGCCTGAGTTTGCTGACATAAAATGAGTATGTTGGGCTAGATAATTTTTAAGATTCCTTCCAGTTCTATATCCTGATTAAAAAACAATAACAACAACACAATTTTTGAAGTACTGTTAAAAGATACCTTCCTGTATGGTTATAAGATTAAGCAAAGACTGGCCCAGCATTCTAAAATGACTGTCTTATGCCCACTGCTCCACATGCATAGTTTCAAAGAGCTATTTTTCTCAGTGGTTGAAACTATCTCCTTCATCTTATCTCTCTCTCAGAGTCTGAGCCTGTAGCTCTTTTGTGCTCAAATCCCCATTGAAGCTTGTAAGAGTTACAAGCCATTGAAGATGGTGGAATTGGGCTCAAAATCTATGAGTTCTGTTATAATGAGAATGAATGAAGAAAATATACCCAAAGGAACCACTATGGGGAATGGAATACAAGAAAAATATACCTCACCCCTTCCAACTGCAGGCTATTTAATTTAGGAAGACAACATTTATTTCTAAAAGTTTGAATGCTGCCTGCTAATCTATCTGGAGGAATGGGAACTAGGAAAATTGGTCAGTCATAAAGACATAGTGTGTCCATAGAGGGCAGTCTTGGTATACTGAACACATAACACAATTCCAAAATTACATTTGTTCTCACAGTAGAAAAAAATATGCTATAAATTTGCCATTACAACAAAATCAACATCTTTTTTTTATATTAACAATGTTGTATAGCCAATTATTTGTGTTTATATCATATATGTTTAGGATTTTTTTTCCCTCTCAGTACAAATAAACCTACCTGTTTGCTTAGACAAAGCATATGTTAGTTTTAAATTAAATCACATAGTTATAAAGTTGATGTTCTCATTGTCCCACATGACTAAACTGAAAGTAGGGAAAAGGGAGAAATAGTATCACTAATCTGGACATTTTATTTTTCCCAGAGTGGACAAAGAACACCTCCATCTGGGTTGGAAATGAAGCTAACAGACTTTCATCACCTGCAAGACATGCTATCAAGGTATATTCATTTGGATTTTATGAGGTCATAGGTTTAGAGCTGGAAGAGGTCCTTAGAGGTCATCTGATTCAGAGATTCTGAAATTTTTTCCACTTGTGATCCTTTTTTTGCCTGAGAAATTTTTACATAATTCCAGGTTATGTAGATATTATTAAGTAAATATACAAATCAAACATTTGGTGATAATAGATCATAATTTCACAACCTCCACATTCAGTTACAAGATCCCATATGGGATTGCAAACCACAGTTTAAGAAGCTGGGAGCTAGTCCAGCTTTTCCATATTATAGATAATCTAAGTAAAAACAAAGAGGGAAATGATTTGCTCAGGTAATAGGGGCCAACCCTAGGATCTGAACTTAGTTGCTATAATTTCTATGTCTATCTCATGGTATTGTACCACTTCTTGCAGAAAAACATTAATCTTCTTGCCCAAAGATGGACAGTTCATCAGTTTTTACATTGGATGCTAACAGCTAGGTGATATGGTGGGGAAAAGTCAGGAAAATCTGAAATAAAATCCTAAATTGCTTAACTTAGCTCTAAGTTTCTTTATATGTAAAATAAGGATAATAATAGCATCAACCTCAGTGTTGTCATAATAAGTCAATGAAATAATATATATAAAGCATTTAACAAACCTTAAAGCACTATGTAAATGCTGAAAAAAATACCTCTCTTTTTTTGAAGATGTAGACATGGAGAAACTATTTATCAAGTCAAATAGACTTTGATTATTATATGCAATGATTGGAATACTGCACAGTTAATTTTTAATCAAGTAGATTGTAAGAGTGTATTAGGCACTGAATGTGTTTAATATTTTACAGGAAGCTGATGCGTAAAGAAACAAATCACTCACTGGTGAAGAAAAAGCAATATGCTACATTTTATTCCTCTCAGAATTCACAAATCACCTGACCTTTATTTCTCAAGCATATTCCCATTATCCATTGTTTTCCCCAGACAAATGTCCATTAAAAAAGTGATATTTTAAATATATTTTATTTCCTTGTTTGTAGTTTTTTACATCAAATAATAAACGTTATATAGAACCTCCCACATATTAGGTTCTGAGGATACAAAAGCCAAAGATTGTGTGGTTCATAAGGTAGGCCCTAACCTCAAAGAGTTTATACTCTCTTGTCATATACATTTACAGAAATAAGCATCAAAAGGTCCTGATTAGTGCAAATAAGCCATTTACAAGGCTGCTCAGTCATTGTTTAATATCCACCTGTCACCCAAATCTCACTTGTGGCTCCAGGTCACAGGCACAGCAAGCACTCACCAGAAAACTATTTCAGCAGATAGGTTAAAGCAGTTTGAGGGTAATTGATAAGTCTCAAACTCATCAGTGATTTAGCATATGATGACTTCTCCCCAGTGAAATGGATGGATGGTTCCAATGGGCCATAAATATGGCAGAAGCAGTTACTATGGAGCACTTAGAACTTAGTAAGATATTGAAAACACCAAAGTCATCCACTGCACATCAGGACCATCTTTACTTTTGTCTTGCCACTGAACTTTGATGATTTTGAAAGAGTGAGACTGATGACTTTATGCAACTCTGCCGCAATTAAATCCAGTTCATATGTAATCAAAACATTACAAAACTACCTTACTACTTTATTATTTAACTGATTTACTATTTTACTATGTCACTATTTTATTTACCTTTTAGTCCTATGGTAATGGGTGAGTGACACTGGATCCTGTAGTCACAATCCTGAGCACAGGCAGCCCAGGGCATAGGGTTGTCTTCTAACTGGACTGAGGCAGCAGTGGGACTTGGAAGTACCTGGGTGTCTGAGTAGCTTTTTAAAAAGACTATACTGCTCACCTTCTGGGATGAAAAAGGGCCTAAAAATTGTCTGCTTCATTTAGCCTACACTTAGCCTACTTACTATGGCAGGCAGGGATACTACTATGCAGTCAAAACATGCAAAAAAAATGTACAAAATCTTTTGCAAAGATTATTCACCATTGCTAGATGGAATGTGTGTACACACTTATGGAAAATAAGGACAAACAGTTCTTGTTTTGAGATAGTTCAGCAGATATTATATGTAAATAACAGTCCTAAATGAAACAAAGTAAATGAAAGTCAGTTTACTGGATTCAAATCTAGATACAAGTTTTTCTGGAGTGGCCAATGTGATGCTAGATTTTGCAATCAGCTCAAATCTAATGTATAAGCTTACAGTTTAATAGTTCAAATCCAGCCTCACACACTAATTATCTGTATCACTCTAGGCAAGTCATTTAACCTCTCCATTTCCTGATCTGTAAAATGGGAATAATAACAGCACTGACTTTCTAGGATTGTGATGCTCAAATGAGATAATATGTGTAAAATGCTTAGAGCAATGTCTGGCACATAGTAAGCACCATGTAAATATTAAATATTATTATTATTTCTCTCTCCTCTGTCCTTTCATTTCCATCTCTGCTAAAATGGTTGATAAACTTGGAAGGAGAAAGGAGAAGAGAGAAAGGGAAAGAAGAGAAGAGGAGTAGGAGAAAGGTACAAGTAAATATGGAGGAACAGTTAGTGGTCAGCATTTCCTACTATTTCTGACAACCTGAGCAGGGTGGATAAAGGAAATAAAAGATCGGGGTATCTTCCAATTTCTGAAATTTGACCAGGGGACATAGGGGACAATACCTATAATTTAATCTAAGATGAGTTACTAAGTAGAAACATATGTTTTCTTGGATGTAATCTCATTACCAATTTGACTTTTTGCTCTTAGAAACATTACTTTTAACTAACTAAGGAAACTGAAATATTTTGTAAAAAAACCAAAAAAAAACCAAAAAAACAAAAAAACCAAAAAACACAATATGTTACACTTAAAAATAGCAAAAAAAAAATCTTGTCCAATAAAATTCTGAAAAATGTGATAATTTATAAAGGCAGTTTTTATTTTTATTAAGGCAGGAAAACAAAGGTGTTTTTTTGTTTTTGTTTTTTTTTAATTGGGACCAAGAGAAAGTAATATAAAAAGTCCATTTTGTAAAAGTGGCAAAAAATCAATTGAAATCAAACTTAATAAAAATGCAACTGACATCTGAACTAACAACTCAAATGCCAAGTGGATCTCTTCATTTACAATTTACATATAATTCCTATCAACATTTTATTTCATTTTCATTTTTCTCTCATACAAAATTTAAAAGCTGAATTACAAATATTCACTCCCTACATTACTCCTTTAATTGATGACCAGAACATATAAGATATGAAAGTAGAAAAACAAAAGTGATATATTTAACTATCTATTGTATGAGAAGGAAAAAAATGATAGTGATATAACTGATCAATCAATTGATCAACAAGTTTTTATTAGATGCCTACCATGTGGCAGGGATTTTGTCAGGGGCTAGAGATACAAAACCAAAAATGAATGAATGGTCCCTGACCTCAAGAAGCTTATAGTCTATATTACTATTGTTGTGCCATTGTCCTGACTCAGTTTCCCTAATTTTCCTGACCCAGTTTCCCTAAATTGTTCTGCCTCAGTTCCTAATTGTAAAGCTCAATCTTGCAACAACAATCTTCCCTCTTAATTATCAGAATGGTTCATTGGATAAAGATTTTATATCTTAAACATCATTAGAATATTAGGTACCTTTCCCCATCTCAATTAATTAGAATATCAGGTGCCTCTCCCCATTATGTCATCCCCATCCCAGGTGCCTCCCCCCATTATGTCATTGTTCTTGTTACCTTATAAAAGAATCTTTGTATACAACATTTGTTGCTGGATTCTTGGAGACCATAGTCTCCAACTCATGATCCAAATCATGGATCCATTTAGTCCCAGTACATCTCTCCCTTTCAAATAAAACATTAAAAACTCTCTAATCTCTATCTTGCCTCAGTTTTTCCCTGCATTACACTATATTGCTCCACAATGCAAATAGCAACCCTTCTATACCTCTATATTTAGTTTTATGTATTATCATAGCCAGAAACATTAATTAACTTTCAGTCAATGAGTTAATTTAGCCAGGCTGGCTCTCAGCTTTGTTACTAGCTTGTACTGGAAACTTTTCCAACTTGAAGGTATGCTCCCCAGGGCATAATTGAAGGTCATCTTCACATCAAAATAAGTCAGAAAACTTTAATGTAATATAGCTGTAGATAAGTAGAAATAGATATAAAAAATTAAGAGAGAGCAAATTCCCAAGGAAGACCCTTGCTATTCCTGGATTCAGAAGACCTAGGTTTAAGTATCAGTTCTGAAAGTAACTAGACCTGTACTAATAATTTAATTTCTATAAGCAGAGATTAAGTTAACTAAAATCATCATTTTTTTCCTCTTTTATAAAATGGGAATAATAATGCTTGCACCTTGAAAGATTCTCTTTTGCTATTACTCTATCTCCAATGCTTAGTACAGTACCCAGCACATGGTAGGTGCTTTAAAAGAGCTAGTTGACTATTTGACTATCTACTTCATAGTGATGAGGTCTTGGGTAACTAGATGGGGTTGACAAAGACTGATGTACTGATAGGATTAGTCCTTCAGTATCAGTCCCACCTTGGTGGAGAAACCTGAGACTCGAGACATTGAATGATTTGTCCAAGGTCACATAGCTCACATGAGGCAAAGTAGAGATTCCAGCTCAGTTCTTTGAACTCTAGTCCAAAGAGCTTTTCTCCACTTTTCCAAGGAAATGTGGGAATCATGGGGAACTTTTGATTTCCAGAATAAATTTTGAGCTTATAAATATATAAACCAACTAAAGGCCACTCTTAGGCTGAGCACTCAGAATTACAGAATACTCACAGAATTATAAAACTGGAAGACTAAGAGTAGTGGGAATAGTGATAGAAGAAATTGTAAAGGTAGGTAATCATAGGCAATAGACCAGAAGGCCCAAGACACAATCTTGAAGGCAGAGGAATAAGAAAGCATCAGTTGAAGAATAATTGTTAAGAATAAAGATTTGATAAACCCATGCTCAGTAAAAATATCCAGGATGAAAGAGTGATAGATTGTATTAAATGCTTCAGAATTGTAAAACACACACAGTAGAGAACTCTTTGATAGAGTGATGAGGGAGGACCATAATGATGGAGATTTGGTGAAGGACCAGTATATTCAGTTGCAGCAAACAAACCTTTGGTCCCAGGGTGCAAAATATAAGCTGGGTAAAGAATGTAAATTCAGCAGTTTTGCATCTTCTAACAGTTACTTGCAGTATAACAATTGGCCCTGAAGAACAAACAGGTCCCTTTGATAAATTGAAAGTAATGTCTGTAGATTGGGAGAGGAGGATTTTCCCCCCTAATCTTTTTAAATTATTCTTTCCATTTTCATGGAAACAGAAACACAGACTAGGAAAAGATTTTAATATCCAAGCAGTCTAACCCATACCCAGAAGTGGTCATCCAGCCTCTGCTTGGAGAGGTTGAATTAGAAGGACTTTAGCATCTCTAGAGGCAGGCCATTCAACTTTTGGATGGTTCTAATTGGTTAGGAAGTTTCTTGTTACATCAAACCTCAGTTTGTCTCTTTTTAGCTTTTATCCATTGCTCCTCGTTCTACTCTCAGGGGCAAACAGAAAAATCTTTATTCTATAAGAAAACCATTGAAGTACTTGAAAACAACCATCATGGCTTTTTTGAGTGTTTTGTTGGGCTACAAGTCCCCAGATCTTATCACATGGACATGCCTGGTGATATGGAGTCAAAGTCCTTCCCCTTACTGGCTGTTCTCTGGATACTCTCCAAACTATGGGACCAGAAGTGAGCACAATTCCAGATGTGATATGACTGGTGCTGAGCACACAGGAGGATCATCACCCTCTTATTCTAGAAAGTCATAGCCCTCTTCATCGTTCAAGATCATGTTACCTTGTCAGCTGCCACATCACATTGCCGACTCATACTCAGCTTTTTAGCAGGAAAATATTGGGAATTATGTGTAGAGTAATGGATTGTGATTTTTTTTTTTGCTTGTTTCTATTTTTCTCTAATTCTTGAGGCATATAATCTTATTTCTGTAACAAATAGTCAGGGAGTTGAAATCCTGGATCCACTTTAATCCTTACATCACTTGGATGATTTCCTATTTCTTTGGCTCAGGCATCCTCACATGGCCAAAGCCAAAGGCAAGAAAATCTTTAATGCTTCAGAGAGAAGGATAAAGAGGAGCAGAACACCCATAGTATTCGGATTTTATTCAGCAAGGAAAGACTCTGTTATCTCCTGAGATAAGTAAAACCTCTTATTTCTCCAGAGACAAATAGCTAGATATTATTAAATCATATTACTGTACTTTTTTCTATAAATAGTTAAATAGTTTATTGATGCTCTTTTTTTTTAACATCACTGTCACTTCCCACTAACTTACTACCGTCACCACCACTACTGCTGCCATGAAAATCTTCCCTTGCAACAAAGCTTAGGTAAGCTCACAAATCAACACATTGGCCATATCTAGTAAGGTATGCTTTGTTCCACATCTATATGGTCTAACATCTCTCTATTGAGGTGTTGTTGTTCAGTCCTCTCTGACTCTTTGTGATCCCATTTGGGGTTTCTTTGGCAAAAATACTAAAATGGTTTGCCATTTCCTTCTTCAGCTCATACAGATGAAGAAACTAAGGATTTACCCAGGCTCACACAACTACTAAATATCACAGGTTGGATTTGAATTCAGATCTTCCTGACTCTATCACAGAACTGCCTCTCTAAATATTTCACTGAGAGGATAGAGTCATATTCTAATAGTCACAATAAGTCACTGTATAATTCAGGCCTCTGATGTCTTTCAATGTTATTTTCCTCTTCATTTTTTTTGGTCATTGTGTAAATTGTCCTTATGATTCTGTTCAATTTATTCAACCTCATTTTATATAAATCCTCCCACATTTTTCTAAATTCTTCATATTCATTGTGTCTTATAAGGCAATAGGTAGAGGGCGGGACAAAAGGAAGACAAGGGAAACAGTATTCATTAAGTGTCTGCTAGTTGCCAGGCATAATGCTAAGTGTTTTATACATTTATCTCATCTGATCCTCACAACTCTGAAAGGTAGTTATTATTATAATTCTCATTTCATAGTTGGAGAAACTGTGACAGGCAAAGGTCATGTTACACAGCTAATGTATGAAGTAAAATTTGAACTAAGGTATTTCCAATTCCAGGTCCTGTAATCTATATCATAGCTTTGTAAATATTTTTCCCTTGCAATTCCTTTTCACCCAAGAAATTTTTGCATGACTCTGGTATATAGGCATATAAAATAGGCATACAAATCAAACATTTACTGATAATAAATCATAGACACGTATTTTAAAACAATTCTTTGGTATGCATATAATTTTACCATTTATGAAGGATGAAAGCAAATTTGCATCCTAATAAGATAGATGTGCTTATTTATTTTTGCATAAAGAATTAAATATTGGCAGAATATTTGATACCTTTTACTGTTGCCAAATTTTTCATGATCTCCACATTCAGTTGAAGATGTGACTCACAGTTTAAAAGCTTTGATCTATATCACATTTTATCCTCTAATTCCTCAAACCATTGGCCCTCATGTTGCTTCCAGTTCTTTGCTAACACAGAAAAAGTTGCTACAAATATTTTGATATATATGAGATATTCTTTCCTTTTCCATCTTTAGGATTTATGCCAAGAAGTGGTATCATTGGATCAAATAGGATATATGTAGCATAATGCCAAATTGCTTTACCAAACAACTGAATCAATCTATATCTCTTTGTTGCCTGTCTTCTCACAAACTCTCCAACATTTAGCATTTTCTTCTTTTATCTTTATAAATCTCATGGTTGTTAGACAAAATCTCAGAGTTGTCTTAATTTCCATTACTCTTATTATTGTAGTAGCTTGGAGCATTCACTTATGTGTTAGTTATATTACTTGGGACAAGAAACAATTTTAATATGGTTTCATTTTATGACAAAACAATTATGTATGTGCTTCTACCAATGCAATGCTGTTTCAGAAGTCTGACCTTGATGAGATGAAACCAAATTGTGCTACTTTTTCTATCTTTATATAATTAACAGTCAAGTGCTGAATTTTATGGAAATGTGTTTCATGGATTTCTTGTTTTGTTTTTAATTCTTTAGCTACAAATGGATTTTACACTAAGGAAACACACAAAGGTTGTGGTTCTCAAAGAGTATACTTCAATGGCTATTAGAGATATTGCAATAGCCACTGGTATTGGAAAAATAAGTGTTTCAAAGTTTATTCAAACCCACAATGAGATAAGGAACAGTTATAATGAAGCACACACAAAAAAAGCAAAATCAAAAACAAACAGAGGGGGCAGCTAGGTGGCACAGTGGATAGAGCACCAGCCCTGGATTCAGGAGGACCGGAGTTCAAATCTGGTCTCAGACACTTAACACTTCCTAGCTGTGTGACCCTGGGCAAGTCACTTAACCCCAACCTCAGAAAAAGAAAAAAAGAAAAAAAAAAAACAGAAAAATATCAAGAACTAAAAAACTACTGCTGCAAAAAAAAAAAAAAGCCTAATTATTCTTCAGGAAGAAAAAAATAACTAATAGCAAATGAACCAATTAAAAAATTCAATGCTAACTTTTGGTATTAAAGAAAAAATGCTCTTATATTTGTCATGGACAAAAGATTGTAAAGACTATAGTACTGAAAAGTGGAAAAAGGTAATTTTTGTTTTACTGATGAAATTTGATTTTTTCATTCAAAGCTATACTGAAATCATCATGAGAAGTTCAGATAAATCTTTAAGGTCTGGGCATACTTATTAGACTATAAAACACTCAGTTCCCAAAAAGTTGATTGAGGAATTTTTTTTTTTTTTACTTCTAGTGAACCTAGAAGTCTTTTTTCCCCTCTAAGGGAATGATGAAACCTATTAAATATATTGATATACTGAGAAGCAGAATTGCTCCTGAATCTCAGAAGTCCCTAAATGGAGATGATAATAACACTAATACACTAGTAATAGTGACTTTTTACCATGGCTGTGGCCTAGAAACTTACTTGATTTAACTCCATTGAAATCCAGTGGACTATAATCAAAGCTGGACTTGAAAAAACATATTGTTCATCAAAGGCACAAGTTTAATATCCAATATGATAAATGTGAGATTTCATGATGATGATGTAATATACCCCTCCTTGAGAGGTTAACTAGCCCAAAACTCATTCACATTGACAAATTGGAATTCCAAAGGGGTATTTTCTATTACTTTCTAGTGGCAAATCTAAGACCTGACCTGTGTGTTTTTTCTTTATAATCAGCCAGTAGTATCAGTTCTTTAGTAAAGTTATTCATTCAAATATTTATTCAAATAACATAACAAGAGAATTATAAATGTTTTCTCCCAACACTACAGGCATCCTCTCCCATAAATGAACCACATAGCCTGTAGGAAGGAGAATGAGAATGAACAGAGGTAGGACACTACATTAAAGTACAGTGGCACCCTTGGTCAAAGTAATTCATCACTTCCAAACTGCAGAGTTTCAATGTCCTTTTTTCCCCCAAAAGGTTCTTAGGAAGATTGCTTCTTCTGTCATGGTTAACCTGGTCTGCTGCTCAACTAGGCTAGTTCCTCATAGTGCACAGCATTTCCACTGGATAGATTGCATCTCAGCTGGGCTTGCTTCTCATAGGGCATCATGTCTCAGCTGGATGGATAAATCCACTGCTGGGCTGAATCAAGCAGGTCACTCATCTACAACTCTGGCCCCTCACTGAGCTTGGCTGCTGCTGGACTAGACTGAGAGGCTGCTCAGCTGTTGGACTGTGGCTGCCAGATGGGGCCAGTCAAGCTGCTTTACTACTAGCAGAATAGTTTCCCCTAGGGCCAGACAGGATACCAGTATCTGTGGAAATGTAGCTGGAATCATAGGTGAAAAGCTATCATTTTAGGCATTAGAGAAGGGTTCATATTTGAGCTGGCCCTTTAAGGCTCAATGGCATTTGAAAAGAGGAAAATGAACATATCAGGGGAGTATGTTCCAAATGGGAAGAATAGTATAAGCAAAGAGGCAGGAAATCTCTGAACCTATATATATGTATATATCCAAACAAAGAACTCCCAGAAAGGAGGAGTTTTGCAAGAGCAGAATTAGGATCAGTAGCCAGCAGAGATTCTTGGTGTGATGGTGACAAGGACCTTTGAATTTTAGGGAAAAAAGCCTTACCTCAACCAGGGACAATCTGTAAATTTCCCTAAGCAGGGCTAAAATGAGGTGTACAGATGGAAGTAAATTAAAAACACCTGCCTGGAGTCTGGTATTCAGGAGAAGAGAGAAAAAAATCCATCTAATGAGATATTTCTTACACAGGTAGATACCAACAAACATTATCATTAATCACAGAGAGAGTTTTTCATATGAGATTTTGTAAGTCCTCTTTTTTCTCAGAGTAATGAATTCCTGCTTTATAATGTGGACACATTAATAAGAGCTAACATTTGTTTTGCACATTAAAGTCTGCTAAGTGGTTCACATATGCTCATTTGATCTTCACAATAATCTTTTGAGGTAAGTGCTATCATTAGCCCCATTTTACAGATGAGAAAACTGAGACTTAAAGACAAAGGTATTCTTTGGAAAAGGTCATGTTGTTCTGTGTTGGTCTAGAGATTATATATTAGGGATCACATCAGACCAAAATTCTAAGCTCCATGTGGCATCTACTGCCATACAATCCTGGCAGGTAAAGAGGAATAGTGTTTTGTGAAGAAAAAGTCAATTCTTTCATGTCTATAGATGTTTTTTTTTTAACTAGTCTGACTGACAGGCAAATTTTTAGATATTCCCTGTTAGGCTATATGTGATGTAACAACCTTAAATAAAGATTTTTTTTGTTTTGAATTTCTTTATCTTCTCTGTACAGAGTCATTACTGGTAAGAATGCCCAAGAGAACCTAGTGATAAAAGGCAGTGCAAACCTGGCTGTTTCCAAAGTCTTGTTTTCAGGATCTGTCAGTTCAAAGAAACTATTCCACTTGAACAGAATAGCTTTTCCTCCAAACCAGAATCCACTGGGATTACTGAGTACCTTAAGACATCTGTGCCTCCTTGAACACAGCAACACACAATTGAGGCAAGAATGCTTCTAACTGGTGATGACCAGAGGAGTAGGAATTGACCAGACTGTGAGTTTCCTTTTATCAAAGTCAGTGAATAAAATACTTAACTTTTTACTTCACTTTGCCTGGGCCTTCAATGTTTGCTCCTAAAGCCAGGATTTAAAGAATAATGCTTTGATACCAAGTTACCCATGGCTCCAATTGGGGATTTCTTTGAGGGGTGTCAGTCTCTCTTCTGAGGCTTTTATTGAAAGTCCTTTTTTTCTGAAGGTAAAGGGCCTTGGACTAATCCCCTGAGCTGTGGGGGAGCAGCCTCAGGTGTTGATTGCCTGGGTGAATAAGTGGCAATGCTACTGTCACAAATGAGCAAGAGAACTCCAGCCTCTTGAAGTGCAGTGTTATTCTCGCTTGAAAAGAGCTGAACACTAGCAAGCTCAGCGTTATTCTTTGGTTAATGTTCATTTGGGGCAATGTTTCTTGTTTAATGCTTGTTATTTGTATAACTTTATGCTGGGTAAATACAGCTGGCTGCCTCTACTTTCCAATTATGGTCTATGACTTGATAATGGGCAGAGGGATGGTGAGGTGGGAGTGAGCCGCTGCTGATGGATTCTCTCCGAGCTCTCTCCTAGTAAGTAATTGTTCTCTTGTTTGTTTTCAGAAATTGCCAGGTGCCAGCATGCACTCACATAAAATTTAAAGTCAAATACAGGCCAACCCCTAGAAAATAGACCTAGAGCTGTCATCTCAAATTACTAAAAATAGTGAAACTCTCAGGCAGGCTTTGCAGGCTATCATAGAGGTTGAGATTGTTTAAGAATAATGGTATTATGATTTTCT
Organism: Sminthopsis crassicaudata; assembly: GCF_048593235.1. NCBI lineage: Eukaryota > Metazoa > Chordata > Mammalia > Dasyuromorphia > Dasyuridae > Sminthopsis > Sminthopsis crassicaudata. Next base: position 347,864,539 of record NC_133617.1, on the reverse strand, counting down.
TCAACCTCCCCACCTCTTCCACTCAGCCCTAAATCCAACACATCCCCAAATCAGGGCCAGATTGGCCATATGAACTGTACATTCAAATGACAGAGGGGAACTGGAGAAGCACCATATCAGCTTATTGCTCTTTCAATCCTACTACTATAGGAGTAGCTCTACCTATTTTCACTAATACAGCAAAAGATACAAATTACCCCCAGATCAATCAAATATTTTTCCGGTTAATTTAATGGAAACACCCAGGGCTCCAAATGCTAAGTAAATAACCCACTGTGTGTGAATTTAAATAAGGAAGGAATTTTAAACTCTGTGGAGGGCCTTAACCATCTCTGAGAGGCTCCTGGGGTAACCAGCATAAACCTGAAAATGGATCTAAAGTACAAATAATCTTTTACTCTGGAGAGGGCTAGACATTGTGCTTTATCTGATTAAATATGCACTGGTATCATTAAAATACTGAGCCAATTTTT